>NC_142729.1:8947557-9247557 GCF_055471065.1 Atractosteus spatula
TAGAAGATACTCTCAAATTCTTTATAATGTTTATACTGTATTTTTGAATATAATTAAATCTGCAATATCATATGCAATCCGTACAAATCTGCAAAAGAAGATATTTGGCTGTACTGTAATGATGAAAGGAATTAATAAAGTCTTGGGTCAGACTGACTGCAAACACTGCACAGCAATAGTTCAGAATCCACATACCCTAGACCACCACTGTAGCAGTCCTCAGGGTTCTCCCACTCCTGGAGGTAAATACCATCACAGCTGTTAAAGCGAAAGAGTCCTGTCTAAAAGGATAGTTTTAAAATTACTTTGCTGTGGCCATCAACCTTAACTGTATTTAAACCCTGAAGTAGTTGTAATGATGTATGGACAGTTTTGTAGCCAAGAGAAGAAATAAAGCAGTGATGAGGACATTAGGTTTTGCCATTTTAAAAAAATAGCACCAATCATTTACACACATGCACCAAATAATTCTACACCTGATCGATGGTATAATAAAATGGGAACTTCCATTTAGCACTATTAAACTGCTTAGTAAAACACAGATTCACAACAATATCTAAAACACTGTCAAATAAAATTGTGAAAGAAACTGTACTCAGTCCTCTCGATCCTGTAATATAATGATGGATAACATTCTCCATCAGTGTGAAATGATGAAAGTAAACACAACACAATACAATATAAACAGTACAGATAAAACTTTCACTACATCTGAAAAACAAAATAAAAAATGTATAAAAGTATTAAATGCCCCAAATAAAAGAAATGTTTGTACCAAGTATTCCAAGTATTTAACGACAAGTGTAGCCTTACCTTGCACAGCCCAAGAAATATGATTCACTACACCTAATAGACTGATCCAGAAAATATCCTTATATCGAATGAGTGAGGTACCAAAAAACAATGTATAAAATCAAATTGCCTGGAAGAAAATCAGAAACAATAATCAACAATAGCTCCACTTTTGCCATTTTCCTGTCTCTGAAATCTTAACCTCTGCATAAGGAAGGTTTGATAAAAAACTAATGTATTTTGTTTATGCAGGTATTCCCCAGGTTATGCTGTTAACTAAGGTGGATATAGCTTGTCCATTGGTGGGAAATGATCTCCAGAAGGTGTACAGGAGCAGATACATCAAAGCAGAGGTGATTTTAAACTTTGCTGCAGTGGGTTTTAAAATAAATGTATTAACTTCTCAAGTCACACTTTAGTCAAAAGAAGACAAATCCTGACCTAGATATAAAAAAAATCCTACAAGTTTTGTGCTGTATTACAATATTGGAGCCAGTTTAAATTACTTTGCTAATGTGCTTCATCATCAGTCGGCATCTATGCTCCAGCTGGAAGGAGAGAGTAAGACAGTAAGAGCTCTGAAGTTAAGGGATCTTTTTAGATTGAGACTGAGTTGGCTAACAGGACATTGAGTGAGGCACAGCAGGCATGAATAAGATGTGTTATTAAGGAACAGGAATGGCTTGCTGGCTCAGGGCTGGCACTAGAGTATTTTCTCACAATAGAAAGGAAAGCAGAATCTGGATGGCACAGGCTGTATCACTAGTCATCCTGCATAACACGATCTGCAGATCTGGCATTCACTGAGACACACAAAATAGATACATATATATATATAGAGAGAGATATTTGATTGTTTTTTTCTTTCAGATATTCGTGATTTTAATGTGCATGTTTTTATTTCTCATTATCATTAGATGTGTCATTAGTCTGTGACAATGTTTAAAGTCAAATTACTTTGACTTGGACATTCTATTTATTTTGCATGAATCTCCACTTTCTTTATATTTCAGATAGAAAAGGCTAGTCAGATATTGGGCATTCCTATAAACTACATTCTTCCCGTGAAGAACTACTGTGTGAAAACCAGCCTGAATGATGACACTGATGTCCTGGCCCTGACAGCACTGCTGCAGATACTCAGATTTGCAAACTGCCACTTAGAAAACATGGATCAAAAGAAATTTAAGAAATAGTAGTAAGGTATTAATAACTATGTATTGAATTTTAAAATTTCACTGAGAGATATCTGAACAGCTTAATTAACTCAATTTAGTTTCTTGTTTTTTCTGATATTCTCATATATCAATTTGAAATTTGACAATGTAAGCTAAAAATGTCTCTATATGAGAATATGAATAAAAATAAAAATTAAAACCACCTAATGCTAATTAGAATTAAATCTTGTATTAGGTTCTGGTATATTGCAAGATATAAAGTAGCAGATACTGTATATCACTAATCAAGCAGCCCACTGAAGCTCAGCAGGTGTGAGCCTGGCCAGTACCTGGCTAGTACCTGGATGCTCAGTAGAGAGCACTGTCCTGCAGTCTCTGTGGGTCCTAATACAGTGATGTGCACAATGTTTTTTACTATAATGTAGAAAGGCACTATCATTCATATGAGATGTAAAACTGAGGTCCTGACCAAATTTCCCCCTGGCCTTTACAATTCATGGCCTCCTAATAACCCCCATCTCTGAACTGGCTTCATCACTCTGCTCTCCTCCCCACTGAGAGCTGATGTGTGGTGAGCCTACTAGCAGCCTCTCACTGTATTAATTACTGCATGTAATGTAAAAGCAATTATGTTATTCACACACTGACCTAAAGGAGGTCAGCATTTGAAGCATAATCCACATTTACCCCTTGAAAACATGAATTAGGATCCCATGTGTTGTAACAGAAAGAATAAGGTTCTGGATCCCGAAATGAAGTTAAACAGATTAAGTTTATTGCATGCAAGGAACAATAGAACCAAATTCTTGTTTCCCGCAAGAAACAACAAAACTGTTAAGTATTGTTCGAAGTGCCAGTACAAACTTTCAGTTTATATAGGGTTTTCCAGCCACTTCTGATGTCACTCGTTATTATGGTAAAGGGGGGAGGTCACGTGTTTGGCCAGTTTACAGCCTTTTGGCCAAATGGTCAGGGATTAAGTCCCCAGAGGGGTTTCTAGTTGGCCTCTGGAATCCTTATCAGTTCTCCCTTTCCTGCCATAAACTCCAGTTGCTTAGAAGTCTAATCTTTAAGCAGAAAGGACTTAATTTAACCCCACCTTTACATCTTGTATCTTATATCTTGTATCTTTTCATATGTGATTCGAAAAAGAAAGTACCCTTTTTCCAGTGTTCAAAATATTTTCATAACATTCCACTTAAAATACTTACATCAAGGATGCTCAGGTCTTTAAAATTCCTTTTTAATTCCAGTGTAACTTGTCTCCTGAGGCTACTTCAAAACTTAGCTCACCCTCACACAGACACATTTGGAAGACTCACCACCATATTACATCAGTTTCTTATTCAAACGTTGTTGTTAATATCCCTTATTTCTATTCTGACTGGATAAATTCAGATCATATGCATTCTCCATTCCTTCACTCTCTTCCACCATTTCTGATTTATCTGCCTGGGGACAGAGCAGCTCTTTCTGTAAACCTATGCTACCTACCCCTGCCTCTGCCCTGTGAAGAATGGGGCAGCTCCTGTTGACAGTGATGACAGTACTACTGAGCATTTATTTTTAACACTAAAACAGTCTAATAGAAACTAGCTAGGAAATAGAAGATATCTGCAAATTGAAGATCATAACTGCTGTAACCCCTTCTCATTTGTCTGTGAATTTGTAAATGTGAATCCATTTATCTATCAATGCCTCTGTGTAGAATTATGTATATTTCCAATCCTTTTCAAATGATACCTGATTAATATTACATTAAAATGAATTGACTGGATAGTAAATTAAATTAAAGTTCTATGGGGATGAGTTCTCGTAAAAAGGTATGGAGTTCAGGTCATACCTCTTGAGAGGAAGGCATGCTGAGATGACGCTGATGGGGGAGACAGAAAGCACCAGCTGTTAAAAGTCTTGCCTTTAAGTCCGCCAGCTTCTCCTTCATAGACATTTTTCAATTTATCCAAATGGCAAGAACTGCAGAAGGCTGGAATTCTCCTCTCTTTGTCAGGAATATCCAAGAGCACTTGTTGTGACCCCACCTCCAGGACCATGGCCACCGCCCTGTCAGTGATCCAGTGTGTTTCCTGTACATACAGTCTGGATGTTGCAGCAGGCTGCCCTCCCTGATGTGTTAGCTGGCCTCAGCAGGGGCAGGGTTGAGCCTCCACAGAGCTTAGGTCTGGCAGATTGTGGACCCATAACCTAAAGACAGGAGGGTTTGGAGGAGTGGTTCAAGATGACAAGTTTAGATCACTGAAAACACTCTTTAGACCTACAGTCACAAACAGAAGAAGAACAGGATTTATAGAGTCAAATAACTGATGGGATGTTTTGGTAGTTAAATAAAGACAACAAAAATAATATTTTTTAATGTTATTAACAATATTTATTAATACATATAAATACATTTATATTTTAGTAACTTCAAATAAGAAATAAGGTACACAACAGTATTCCACCTTTTTCTGAATCTATTTTTAGATTAACTCTTTTAACTTTTTTTTATCTAGGGTGTGGAGCTCCGTTTTCTACAGGGATATTTTACAATCATCAACCATATTTTCCCCATGAATATGTGGTTCTCTCATCACTTCTAACTGTCTTCTTATGTCTGTTGTCTTGCAAATCAAACAGAACCACATGACTGACACAACTGTTGTCTAAACTTTGGAACTTAAAGTTTTTTCCTGGAGCTCTGAGTTAGAGAGTGAGCCCATACAGATGCAGCCATTCAAAGTGCGCGGTACAGACACGTACCGCAGGTAATTGGCTGCGGTGTCGCGTATCATGACGCAAGATGACGCGGGGTACCGCGGTGCGTGATTGGTTGACCGACAGGGGCACTCGTGGTCCGTTGGTCTGTCGTAGAAAGACTTACTGTAAACGTCTTTACTGTGCCCGTTGTAGATATTGAATTTTACCACTGAAGGGAAATCTTAGTAGCTGGGCATAAAAAGAATAGGAGCATACTGTAATGCGTGTGAAGGCCATAAACGATATTAATTTTGGAACATAAACATACAGTATATAGCTGGTCTTGGTACTTTAAAAAAAAAAATACACACCAGTATTCCATTTCTCTTAAAACATTTTAAGCTTCGAAGTCTTTAACTAACGTGATACCAGAGTCAACAAGCATACTTTTAGAATTTGATTAATAGGGAATATAATATGGAATCGCGTATCTCAAGAAATTAATAACGATATGATTATATTCGTGTACTGCGACAGGGCTGTGTAGGGCTCTTTCGCCTCCCTGTTCATGCAAGTTGTCTTGTAGCCTACTGGGCTACGTACCTGACTAACAACGCACAGGTTGTGTGTTCAAATCCAGCTGGTGCTGGACTTTTCTTTTAACAAACATTTCTTCGAAAAAATAGAATAGCGATATTATGGACAATCAATTGACTTTTATATTTCAAAATATCGCAACATGATCGATTCTAAGTCATTTTTGATAACAATGAATAGTCACCTTCTTCCCTTCTGACAACGGTCCCTGCTTCTGCTTCCTGCTTCTATTGTGTGTGTGTGTGCAACAGAGTAAATTTTTATAGAGAAATGGAGGCTGGACAGTATGCGTTACAATATAAACATTTATATTTATTTAAATCTGATTTAAATCGCAAACACGTGTTTAATTATATGTGTTTTTTAATCATAATCAGGCTAATGCAACATAAATTGATACAGTATCTTTATCTTCTATGTATCTTAATAAACTTTCAGCATAGCTTTCTCCCCATTTAGATTTATTTTTCTTAACTAGTTTGTTAAAAGAAAAGTCACAGCGCCAGCTGAACTTGAACAGACAACGCGTGAGGTGGTAATCAGGCACGTAGACCAGTGGGCTACAAGGGAAGTTGCATGAAGAGCGAGGCGAAGCAACCCTACACAGCCCTGTCGCAGTACACGACTATAATCATATCGTTATTAATTTCTTTAGATACGCGATTCCATATTATATTAGCAGAGAAGCTTAAAACTACCACTTTTTCACATGTTATTTCACATGTTAGTTAAATACTTCGATGCTTAAAATGTTTAGGGAGAAATGGAATACCGGTGTGTATTTTTTCTTTAAAGTACCGATTCCTGGAATCTGACTGGCTGACACCCTTCTGAAGTGGTTCCATAAAATCTGGTATACGGAAAAGAAAGCGTTGATAAATACAAGTGTCTTTTAATACACCCTTTGCTGTGCTCTTGAGGATCCTTGTGATATTTTGAGCTCTAGTTGAATGATAAGTGTCGCATTTTAAATCATTTTCGTAGTTAGAAATTATGAAGCGCCCTGTTAAAAGCAAGGAAGTTTTTATGCCCGTTGAACTAAAACAAAATGCCTGACAAAGTATGGCTTGGACAGATTCCAAGTGCTTGTACAAATGTGCTAAAGAAATTATACTTTGAGTATACAGCTTGTCCAAAGTCATCCATTATTAATACTATTAGTAATATCTTCAGTAAAGGCTTTGATGCATAAATATTTCTGATAAAGGTAGGTTGTGTACTTTTGTCCAACTGAGCAATCTTGCTTTCATAAAATATACCAACATTTTAATGACTGATGATTAACATGCTGTAATACACAGTTCAAAATTAAAGGCTCAAATGCTGTACATGAGAGGTTAAGCTCCCCCTGGCGGTTTTACAAGGTGACGCCGGATAGTTTCCGGCAGAGCGTCAAATGACACGCGATTAACCACGTGATACCGCGACACACCCACCGGGGTATGCCGCGAAATACCTCACCCATTTTGAATGGCTGCATCTGTACATAAAGACAGAATTTTGTCTGAGATCTAGCTGTCACGAAGCGTCTTTCAGGACCCTATGCAGACAGCACAATCCAGAAGGGAGTGAGAAAACACAGGGAAAAAGACTAAGATAGGGGGCTGGAAGGAGAACGGGTAGTGTGTCTAAGGTGCGCTGGTGCTCGGGGGGGTGTTCCGAGGCAAAGAAGTCCAAAGGGAATCCGAGAGAATAAACAGAGTGAGCCAATGTCCAAAACCAGGTGATCCATCCTGACAAAGACAGAGTTAAAAGACATAGCAGGATCCGACAAAGGGACGGGGGAAATAAAGGGGTAACGGGACTAGATGCTCCCAGTCCCGGACCCAGATGGTCAGGACGCCATTGTGAAGCCTATACCATCGAGACGCTCTGTGCTCCAGTGATCAGGCAGATGCAATACAGTTGGGCTTTCATTGACACACCTGAAATATCCCATTTTCAGAAGTAGCCACTACTCTGGATGCAAAGTGTGTTTCTCCAGCTCAACACTAACCTGGCTGTTAGAGGACTAAAGCTTGATCCTTCTGTTCTCTCTCCCGAACACCTCGAGCTGCATAAGGACTGGAGTGGCATCAAGCCAGCATAGCACAGATGGGATCATCAGCTGTTCCTTTGTGTTTCTGTGTGGGAGTTATGATTCCACTGTCATAGAATTAGATATTAAACTCCTGGAGAATTCTGGGCACATTCACATATTGACTCTGTACGCTGTTATGAACACATTGTTTTATGCATTAATAAATGTACTCAGTGTGTTGTGAATCAGTGTCTGCAGACTCCTTGTTATTCTTTGGATTTGTTCCTAAAAAAAAGGAACATTTGCACAATTTACTATTACAACTAAAATTGTACCAGTAAATCCATCAATTTATTTATTGTACCATAAATCAAATCAAATCAAAGTTTATTTATCAACTGCACAACAATACGGCGTACAGCAGTAGTTGCTGGCAATGAAATGTCTTTTCTGCGAGCTCACAAGAATCACAAGAATCACATAATACAGATTAATTGGTAAAATAAGTGTGCTTTGACAAAAACCTTGGTTTCAATGGATTCTGCACACAGTACATAGTTCTGTGTGTAAGAAAAACGCCACCTGCTACACCATGCTCTTGTAGTGGCAATGCTTGTTAATAAGATAGAATTAAGTGTTGCTGTGCTTTCCCAAATGAGGCCCCATCTCTCTCTTCATCTCTGTGGTGCAGCCACAGAGAAGCTATTCATGCAGGCTGATTTAAGGTTTCTTTTGATAAGGGACAGCTACCAAATGGGGATGCACTTAGCTAAGCCTGGCTATCATGATCAATGGTCATCCATTGGCGTCTATCTGTCTAGGGAGTGCCAGATGGACATCTGGACTGCATTCCTAAGTGTCAGGAGTAAGTAACTCATATCTCACCTTGATCAACCAATCAGAGACTGGTAGGGCTGAGTAACCCACGTGGGTCTCTGATGCCCACGAAACTTTCAGCCAATGAACGAGCTGAAGTTCCTCCAGTTAAAAACAGGCAACACAGAGAGCCTGTAGTGGACTTTTCTGAAAGGGAGAATCTCAAAGGAGAATTCCAGGGCAGGACTGCCCAGGAGCAGAAAGGCTCCCAAGGGCAGGACATTCTCGCAGCGCGCCTCCTGACCATCCTGAGACTCAGCCCGGACAACCACGGAACGGCCAGTGTGTCCGAGTGCCAGAACTTTCCTCTGTTCTAAGAGTCTAGAGCGGAGGTTGCCAGAGAGTAACCAGAGGATCCACCCGAGGTTAGCATCAGCAGCAAGCCTCGTGAACAGGTCGGAACTGTGGACAGCTGAATCAGTATTCAGAACTAGTGCTTCATCAGGAACGAACCGGTCCTCTTCCTGACCTGCTAGGACCCACAGTCATCTTTTCTCCTGTGCACAAACTCTTGCTAGTTTCAGCCAAAACTAACTAGCCGGTCTTCAGAGAGCACCAGCAGCACACCGTCGCAAGCAGCACAGCACAGCCTGGCACGGAGCCAGAGAGCGCGGATTGGACAGCAACAAGCCTGAAACTGCTTCTTCGTGCCTGCAGGAGATCTGAATCCTCAGAGACTGGATGAGTATTCAACTTCACTGCATTATAGCTCGAGAATTCAACTGTTATCCCAACCAGTTGATATGGGAGCCTTTCTGCTCCTGGGCCGTCCTGCCCTGGAATTGTCTCGCACCCCTGGAATTCTCCTTAGAATTCCCGAATAGTTATTTCGCTCATTCATTGGCTGAAAGTTCCATGGGCATCAGAGTCCCACGTGGGTTACTCGGCCCTACCAGTCCCTGATTGGTTGATCAAGGTGAGATATGAGTCACTTACTCCTGACACTTAGGAATGCAGTCCAGATGTCCATCTGGCACTCCCTAGACAGATAGGCGCCAATGGATGACCATTGATCATGATAGCCAGGCTTAGCTAAGTGCATCCCCATTTGGTAGCTGTCCCTTATCAAAAGAAAACATCTTTAAATCAGCCTGCATGAATAGCGTCTCTGTGGCTGCACCACAGAGATGAACAGAGAGATGAGGCCTCATTTGGGAAAGCACAGCAACACTTAATTCTGTCTTATTAACAAGCATTGCCGCTACATATCCCCCCTTTTTGAAGGTCACGAGGTCCTGAGGCGTTGTTGCCTTCAAAACAAAACAGAGTTAAGTGATGTCCCTTGTCATTAGAACATTAACCTTAAATGTCCACATTACTCCTCGAGAATTCATACCGGAACCAGCATTGGATACAAACATTATGAACAACATCTGGAGTATGTATAAACAAGGTAGGAGACATTATCTCAGTCTTGGAATTACACATCAGGAAGTTCACTGTCAATATCTGATACCTCTGTAGTAGATATTTGGGGAGAAGTCACTTCCTTTCTTTTAACATGCTACCTTTGACTCATTCATGCTACCCAGAGTACATCTTGATGTGAGAGTACAGCATTCAGAGTACACTGTCAGTCATGATCCAGCTACCCAGCAGCAGTGTTACAATAACAACGGTTCCTGTTCCCAGCCCCCCGATAAACCACGACACCTGTGTTGGGTACCTGCCAGGGTGGTTTGGAGGTTTGTTCCATTAAAGCAAACTAACTACCTGTACCTCTTCAGGGCTTACTGTTTCTTGGATTTCTATCTAATTCAATAGTGTGGCACCTGAAGGCATCCACAACCTCAAGTTTGGTCTTATGTTGTCTGGTTCTAGACCGTACAGTGTTAAGTCACCAAGCTGTACTATGGCCTCCTCGGGAACTTGCAGGAAAACTTATTGGTTAGGTAGCTGCATTGTGGTAGCTGTATCATGCCTGTCACAAGTCATGGTGACAGTTAAATGTGGTGTGCTGACCAGCCATTTACTTCCCACCTGCTCTTCATGGGGTTCATTAACCTCCCTCTGCTCGTTAGTAGCTGTACACCCTTCATTGGTGAATTGTTTAGACACAGCCAATGGATAGCTTTGGTAGCCATACCCATCTCAAAATTTGGAACTGAATTCAATCTTGGATTGCCTTTTGGGTGAGCTATGAGCGATGGGGTGGTTAACGTCACATGCTCCTCTACTGAGAAGAGTGGAATCAAGTGGGTTGGGAATTGTGCCATGGTTAGACTGGCTACAGTGCCACTAAACTCCCTTAACAGGTCTTGTGTCAACATTCTGGCCTGTTGCACACAAGCATAAATCCACTGTATAACACCAACAATCATGTCCACTGGTTGGGGGATAAGATTCAACCCTGTTGCATAGAAAGTTGCCTGTAGGGTTTTCCCTAGGCTTTCCAACTTTTGCTGCTGCTGATACAGTCTGTCACTACCCTCTGGCATCTCTGACACCTGCCTTCTTGGGGCAGTCAGGGTGAGAGTGCCAATAACAAACCTACCAAAAAGAGCAAATGCACAATAGTGGTGGCAGCAATCAGTCCTCCCAAAAGTCTTTTAGGGTGGCTGACCTCAGTCATCTCCTTCTGAGTGACTGTTGCCTTTCTAAGCCAGCGCAGCGTGTACATGGTGTCTTCCTCAGTATGCCATGTGGCATCTTGGGCACCAACATCCTGGAAATCTGGGGAGATCTGACGCAGCTGCTGATGCCGCTCCTCCATTTCCAGGGCATCTGCTTCTTCGATTTGTTCATGCCTGTGCTCTAGGAACCCTGCAGGGGGTGGTGCAGCGGTGGAGCATGCCTGACCTCGGCTGAGTGGTCATCTGGAGCACCTGAGTGATCTGGGATTGTTATCCCATTCTCACTGTTCAGGTCCACCCTGCACACTTCCTGATTGAGGAATCCCTCTATTGGCATGTTTACAATCTTTGGCTGGGGGTAGGTGTAGGACACCTCCTCGCTCCCCTCTTCGCTCTCTAGGGGTTCAGGGAGCTGCCCCAGCACTGGGATAGCTAGTTCACTGTCTTTGAACTCACTATCACCCACCAGGCCCATGTCAATGCAGGGAGGGATTCTGACACCCCGTTTTGCCATGTTCTGCACTAACAGGCGGGTGGCTTGACCATCCAGCTCCAGTCTGGGTGAACCACTGTTGGTCAGACTCAGACTGACAGACTGAGCTGGTGGCTGTGAGAAAACCGGCTCGGCTTTCGTTCCCTGTCCCTTCCTGGGGACTGGATGTGTTGGCAACCCTGCCGTTGAGGCAGGAACAATCAGGTCAGTCTCACTCACTACCTGGTAGTTGTGAGAAATAATGTTACCTGACTGCAGGTTCCCTGGGTCACAGCAGAGGGAATCGGCATCTGGGATCAGGTGTGTCCACAGCGCAGTAGTCCCAGTGTCCAGCTGGGCTCTCTGTCTAACCTGTGAATGTTGCACCGGGGGCACCTGGCGGTGGCCATGTCACAGCTGTTCAAGCAGATCCTCACTAATAGAGGACCTCTCAGGGCTAAGGGTGAGGGCTACATCACCAACCTGCTCTCCTGCCATCTGGATCCTTTCCACCACTGCGGGGTGGTGGTCCTGACCCCTCTTGGGTGCCAGGGTGCACAGGGAAAGCTCCTTTTCATCGCCAGGTGGGGAGATCTGCTCCTCTTTAGGGATGTAAAAGGGGTGTGCTTTACCTGGTGGATAAAGCGGGTGCTTGGAGCACCGCTCCTGTGGCATGGAGGCTGTTGGGACCTCAGCCGGGGCACGACTTCCCTGTATATCCGGGGAACAAGAAAATATTTGTATTTCTTGTCCAGAGGGAACAGAAGGAATCTCCACATGGGCTTCTGTGTTCGGTGGGCACTGTGTGAGCACAGTCTGCCTCTTGGCCCCCTTTTCCTTCTGTACAGAAGGCTTAGGAGCCTTGACCTGTTTCCACACTTTGCCTTTCTGGTGATCCACCAAAGGTTCCACTCTGAGTTGTATGCCCTTTTCTTTTTCTACCCGTTTGAGCTTGCCGTGTGACATCAACCACCTTTTAACCTCAGTGTCAATCAGTGTCTCACTGTGTAAGACATCTCCCATGGCAGCCTTGAGGTAAAAGCTTCTTGCTTTTCCTCTGTGTTTTACTGCCTGCTCTGTGACTCGCTTGGGAGTGGCTGACCTCATCAAGGCAGGAACCCTTCCGCTCAATCAGATAGACTGAGGGAGGGAGAAGGGGCGGGTCTCTGCCTCCTCCAGTGGAGAGTATCAGCTCATTCACGCTTCGGGCAGCCTTGGGGAGCGGTTGTCTTTGTCCTAATAAAGCTTGTTCAAGCCTGGCCAGGCGGGCGGCTACTGAATCCTTTTGTTCAGCCTTTTCTAGCCCTTTCCCTCCCCCGGTGTTCTCATGGCACTTAGGACGCTGGGTGCGGTCCTGTATGCCTGCTTTGGAACGGGGCTTAGCCAGCTCAGGAGCCTGTGCTCCTTCGAGCAGGAGGGAATTAACCCTGCTAGCTCTGACGGCGAACACAGTCGCTTTAGCAGCTTTTTGCTCGGAGCAACTTTGGACATCATATTCCCAGGCTTTCTGCATGAATCTCTTAATATCAGTCATTTTCATGGTCTGTGCATCTGTATACATTAAGATCATCTTTCTGACTGATGGGTGGAGATTCGCAATGAATAAAGCCTTGAAATGTGTGTTCTCTTCGCAACCCTCATCATTTCGCCTTGCAAAATAAGTTCTTCTCAGTCTCTCGTAATATTTGCGAGGGGAATCTGCTCTCTCGTGCTTAATGTTAAGAGCGGCGGCTATCGCGGCAGTCGGGTCAATAAACGCACTGTATTCTTGGATAAGTGCTTGACACAGCTCTTCAAAGTCATTACAGACTTTCTTCATCTGCCTAGCCATCCACTCATGTACGGCTCTGCTGGTAGTTTTCCTGACCAGAAACACTTTCTCCTGTTCTGTGGCGTTTGGCAGGTACTGCAGGGTATACCAGAGGTCCTGAATATAACTCTCGATATTATTCTCTGACACTGCGGGGTCAAATCTCTCCATGTCCTTCGCTAGCTCTCTCACAGAATGGAGATTTATTCTCCTAGCTTCTCCGCTGACGGAGATATTACAGAGATCGTGGTCAGACCTGTTGCTGCTAGAGAGAGTGCTTAATAGCGACTCGAATTCAGACCTTTTAGCAACCATCATTAAACTTACAGAGTATTACTTTTAAGTACGAAATCACAGTTTTACCACAGAAAACCACAAGATCAAGTATGCAATCAACCCGGTAGATCGCAAAAGATCACAAACCAATCAAGCACTGCTTAAAGAGCAAGGGGAACTATTTTCCTTTCGGCTTTCAGCACACTGTATTGTCGTGTATGAAACCCGCGGCGTTTTATATTGAATTATTCCGCTTGGTTGACTCATTTCAGTCTTACCATAGCCCGTCCAGGGATGCCAATAAATGTAGTGTGCTCTCATGAGGCACCAGTTCTGTAGGGTTTGGGCATTTACTGGGACAATTATTAATTGTAGCAGTAAATCACAAAATTGATTCTTTTGATGGCTTTAGAATCCAACCATGCGATATAACTCAAACAACGCACACGCACACGGGTACTCATACATGAGGATACATTTATTAATACATAGAATATGCATGTAAACCTAACAGATCTTATCGAGAGGGTTATCAGAATACAAAAAGTATATATTCATTCAGTTACAAAGAGTTAGATATATCAAGAGGACATACGTTCAGTATATCATTCATTTAGACCGTTTAGTAAATTAACTTGGTTATAACTTCTACATTGGATACTCAAAACAAGTACATAACTCTTAGGAATTAAATTTATATCAACTTGTTAGGATAACAATTGAATTCTCGAGCTGTAGTGCAGTGAAGTTGAATACTCATCCAGTCTCTGGGGATTCAGATCTCCTGCGGGCTCTCTGGCTCCGTGCCAGGCTGTGCTGTGCTGCTTGCGATGGTGCGCTGCTGATGCTCACTGACCGGCTAGTTAGTTTTGGCTTTAACTAGCAAAGTTTGTGCACAGGAGAAAAGATGACTGTGGGTTCCAGCAGGTCAGGAAGAAGACCGGTTCGTTCCTGATGAAGCGCTAGTTCTGAATAGTGATTCAGCTCTCCACAGTTCCGACCTGTTCACGAGGCTTGCTGCTGATGCTAACCTCGGGTGGATCCTCAGGTCTCAGGATGGTCAGGAGGCGCGCTGCGAGAATGTCCTGCCCTTGGGAGCTTTTTTGCTCCTGGGCCGTCCTGCCCTGGAATTGTCTCGCACCCCTGGAATTCTCCTTAGAATTCTCCTTTTCAGAAAAGTCCGCTACAGGCTCTCTGTGTTGCCTGTTTTTACCTGGAGGAACTTCAGCTCGTTCATTGGCTGAAAGTTTCATGGGCATCAGAATTCCACGTGGGTTACTGGCCCTACCAGTCCCTGATTGGTTGATCAAGGTGAGATATGAGTCATTACTCCTGACACCTAGGAATGCAGTCCAGATGTCCATCTGGCACTCCCTAGACAGATAGGCGCCAATGGATGACCATTGATCATGATAGCCAGGCTTAGCTAAGTGCATCCCCATTTGGTAGCTGTCCCTTATCAAAAGAAAACATCTTTAAATCAGCCTGCATGAACACACATGAACAGAGAGATGGGGCCTCATTTGGGAAAGCACAGCAACACTTAATTCTGTCTTATTAACAAGCATTGCCGCTACAATACATTGAACAATGCAAAAATATAATGCTGGCAATGAAAACAAACTTTATAAATATAATGATGTTTTTTATTTTCAGAATCCAGAGGACAGATTACTGTGACTCAGACTCCAACAGTGAAATCTGTAACTGCAGGACAGACACTGTGAACTGTAAGACCAGCAGCGCAGTACACACCTGCTATTCAAGCTATGACTGCCTATCCTGGTACCAACAGAAACCTAGGGAAGCTCCTAAACTCCTGATCTAGTATGCAACTAACCGTTATAATGGGATCCCAGAGCGTTTCAGTGGAAGTGGACCTGGGTCTGACTTCACTCTGACCATCACAGGAGTCCAGGCTGAAGATGCAGCAGATTATTACTGTCAGAGTTACCACAGTGGTGGTGTGTTCACACAGTGTAACACAGCCGTACAAAAACCTCCCTCAGCAGGACTGCACAGCGAGTGCACTGCTGCAGCTGGGACCTACTGAGATGAAGACAGATGAAACAGAACACAGTTTACTGTATGAAACAATTAAACTGAGACAAAAGCTGACCTTCATTAACAATATAAGTTAAGATATAACATTATTTTCTATCCAAAAGGGTAGAAATTTCTCTTTGGCATCACCATACAAACCTAAAAAAGGCATTATTCAACATAAAATCAATGTGCATTCAATACAAACAATAGTCCTAGGCATGCAAAAGTATGTATTGTATACAGTACACACATCTTTCTCTGCCCATACTACATTACGATTATGTTCTGCATCGTGCCCTCGCTGCTCCACCCCACTGGTTCGTCCCGCAATGCCTGTGTGTGAACCCAAGTCTCCGGCGTAACGCAACAGGGAACCAGCTGAGTGAGCTAAAGGAGACCTCCCTCAGCGCAGCCGGCCGAGGTCCCTGCTATGCGCAGGGAGGGCGATGACATCACCGTGTTGAAACCAGCTCCGCTACCATTACACATATTCCCATAGCTCCATACAGGAAACAATCACTGAGCTGTGTTTAATATATCGACTCCTCAGGGAACAGAGGATTTCTTGTAGACATTTGTCTCGGCCACAGGCTTTCTAAACCACCTCCATGCAGGGAGCATTTGGAAATAGGAATGAAGAGGTTGGGATGGGTCATCAAAGAAAATCTGAGCTTTCTTATCAACTGCAATATAATACAGCCATAACTAGGCTGTAATACTATGTTTCAGATCTCCCTTGTACTTTGCTTGTTTCCTCGATCTCTGACCCAGACAGTTTCTACCTTGTCTGGATCCTCTCCTGTGCTACAGACCTTCTCACTTCACCTGACTATACTCCTTTTGTGTGTGCACATTGATTCTTATCCTTCAAAGCCTGTTTGCATGACCACAGCATGGCCACAGGACTGTTTCTCTGACTGCTGAATGTTTCCTGCCTGCTTGCAGTTTACTGCCTGTTCACCTGTCTGCCCTCCTGCTCACTCATCTGCCTGCCTGCATGTAGGATTCATCACCAGCCCAGACCACTGTGCTCCTTTTAGGTCTGTTATTAATTACAGTAAGTTACAGGTTTGGACAGGTCTGTATTGGATTAGCACCGTGGGATAGTGTACTTGTGTTCATTCTTCTTGACAGAATTAATGAACCACACTTGTCAAGCTTCTGCATCACTTGTATTGGATTCAAGTCTGGGTTTTGACTGGGACTGGAACACTCAAGGACTCTCGGTCACTTCTTGTCAAACCTCTTCTGTGTGGTTTTGGCCTTGTGCTTCAGATCATTATTCACAATGAAGAGTGAATTTTCTGCCCATTGTTTAGATTAGTGAGTCAAATATGTTTGCTGTAGGATTATGTTTTGCCAGTACGTTTCGTCATTCATTATATCACATGTACTGTATCAGCAGCCTTGGGCCCAACAGTGTCTGCTGGGCTGAACTCCAGGTTATTAAAGGTGTAAAAAAGGGAGTGTGGAAAGAGAAATTAAGGTTAAAGACCAAATAAAAATCAATCTGCAGAGTTAGAGTATGAAAGAGAAATTAAGGTTCAAGACCAAGTACAACGAGGGCAGAGAAAATAACACTTTGTTACTGCCTGAGCTTGGGATAACCTCAGTAAAACAGAGAAAATTCAGGGTTTATCTGCAAAACCCCTTCTATTCATGATACCTCAAAGAGGATCTGCTACTGCTGTATACAGTATATGCTGTATGAATTGTCGTGTTTTATGCAAAGGCTAATTGGTCACTCCGGAATGACAAAGAAATATTTGAATAAGGTCAAAGTAAAAAATACGCCATCGAAATACACCCAAAATACATCAAATACATGTGGTTAGGATGGTTTGTGAATGTGTTAGGTGGATGCATTGTGTTATTGGCTTTATATTGTATTTGTATTGCATGTATATCATTGTATGAACTCACCAAACCACATTCTATGCAATTAGTTTTTCTGGCAATAAAGTTTTGAGCTTGAACTTGAACTACACCATCTGTTATGGTCTAACTTGCAGGATCAATTAGTCAACACACTCAGCATTCATACTCTTGAAGATAAGTAAATATGGAGTTACTATTGTTTGTGCAAATTTATATTATTGGATTCTGTGGTAAACATTCTAAAGTGTCATGAGTCTTTAATAACCAACAAATCAAGAATTTGAATGAACACCTGTAACAAGGTTATGGTGCTGGAATAACTCTGGTTCTGCGTCAACAGTGGTCTCAGATCAATACCCCTTGAGTGAGAGCCAGAGGACCAGCTCAGGGATCTTTCCTTTAATTATTTTGAGGTTTAAAGGAAATGTGACAAGCCAAGCTTGTACTGGTCACAAGGAAGAAAACAGAAGACCTTTGCTCTTCTTGTGAAAAGGAAAATTGCTCCTGCATCTGAAGGACAGAAGGTGAGGTTCTGTACTGAACACTAAAGCACATGAATGAGCACCTTTTATAGCTGCCCTATCAAGTGACTCAACTGCTGGGCATTTAATCAAGGCAGAATTCCCACACGGCTACCAGAGCCCTTGGGATCGAGTGTAGTTCCTGGTCCACCAGTGCTCTCTAGTGGTGACTAGCAGGACTTCAGGTGAAAAAACAACTGCTGTGTCGCAGAGCCCATCAATAGTGATACATGTCTGCACAAAAACCTCCCTCAGCTCTACAGGAGCTGCTCTGACTCTTTAACAGGAACCACAGAGGACTGAGACTGAGAACAGCTGCAGAGCTGCTGCAAGTGAACTGAGCACCACTTAGTTTGTACATAATGTATGAACTTTTATCTTAATCTTATAGTTATTTTTTTACCCAAATTACTTCTACATGTATCCACATTATTAAATGAAACTGAAAGTGAAAAATATGAATATTTTTGCTTTTAACAGTTAAGTAGATAATATGTTACATATTATTGATAAAATTTAAAAGTACATCTCTTCAGCATTTTAAACAATATTGTATATTGTTTATGTTTGCTCCAATGATAGCTTCCATCACTGAGAAGAGAAAGCAAAAGCTACTGTTCAGGCAGTAGAGTTAATTTCTTATTAACATGTGGGACTGCCTGTTCACAGGACCCTGGATCTGTTAGAATGACAATCAGATGAATCAGGAGCCTGAAGAAACTGAAGCCTGTGATAATTCTCCTTCTGGTGTGTTTATTGTCAGAACCACAATCATTACAGAATGCAGTTTTCAAAACTGACCACAAGAGGGAGACAGATCACTGCTACCTGCACTGTACAACAGCCCATCGATAAAGACAACAGAACAGCCTCCAGTTCATTGCAGATTGTTGGCATTTGTCTCCTCTGTGCCAATGGTTGCCTTCCTTTCTAAGCATCTGAAGAAGGATTCCTGAAATGCCCTAAATTATTTTTTTTAAAATAATTATACACAATATAAAATACACAAAAAAGATTTAGGTGTAATATAAACATTTGTGTTTGCAAATTCTATAACTTATACACTTAATTCAATTGTGTTCATTTGAAAATAATCGGTCATGCACTCCAAAACAGAAGGAAAGCTCAAACACAAGATCATAAAGCCCAGCTTATAAATCTGAAAGTCTGTGTGAAAAAGAACAGTGATGTACAGTTATTAAAGTCCTCATCTCACACCTACAGTCTCTCACTGTCTTTACTGTCTGAGCTCACAGTGACCCTGTGTAATATCCCAGATCATCCTGAGCCCGAAGTCCACACTCAGTGTGTAGATGGGGTTTGATTGACATTGAAGAAAAATATTAGAGTAATGCAAAAATTTCATATTTATACTATTTTCAAACAACAGGGAAAATAAAAGTTTCATGCACATGTTCAAACATGAAAACAGAATTAACGAAGCGAGAAATTAAAATATTTTTTCATATCTGTACTGTATTCAGTTACTTATTTACTGTCATTATAAGAAATCCCCAGTCTTATCCATAGTTATTAATTTCACATAAAAGATAAATTTATTCAATTTTTTTCTGATATCGTGGTATTTGTTTCAAATATTGTAATGTTTATGAAATTAGGTTTTTCTGCAAATTAGGCAGTTTCCCATATTCTAAATGCATTTGTTTAGATACAACATGTCAATACAAGAAGTAAAAAACTATACAGGTACAGACAATTCACAGAGTTTGATATATAGTCTTTCATTGATTTACAGTACAAAAAGTGACAAAGTAACCATAAAACACAATTCATCTTTTTTCGTGAGTTTCAGGTCTGTGATTGTAGTTTGGACTTGCGATTCACGTAATTTTCGGTTTTTTTAACCGCCTGTTTTTGGCCCCTGGGCAAAGCCCTTAACCCCATCTGCTCCAGGGGCATTGTATACAATGTGTAAGATGACCAGAGGAAGGGTCATCCAGGACAGGTATTTCAGGAACGATCTGCTCACTATACTTGAATTAGACCTGACCAAGATGGCCGCTAAGAGAAGTCAGCTGACCCGCAGATGGAAAGGGCTTAGTCCGAAAAACAACGAGACACAGGTGTGTCTCAGCAGGAAACAAAATATACTGTATATGCCCTGGAAACAGTGAACCGGCGCGGAAGATAGTAGGTGAATGTGTTTGGAGAAGATAGTGGAAGTCGGTTGGTATTGGGACAGATTTAAGGATAACGGATTCACGGAAGAAATAAAGGTTTACGGTTTGTGATTTAAATACGGCATGGATTGGTGGAACTTTACGGACTTTGGAACTCGGATTGAATACGGATTGAGAGAACGGATTGCGTGCTGGCTTGGAAACGGAGAAAAACTCCACGAAAATTAAAGAAGAGAGCGTGGTGTAAGTACTGTTGTCTCTATCACAAACCTTTCCCCCGGAGGCACCACAAATGGCTGACCTTGCGCTCTGACCCCAGGCTTCTGTCTCCCTGGAGAGCAGGCTGGGGTATGCAAAAATAAATTTATTATATAATTATTTAAACAAGAAATTGTATATGGACAATAAAGTGATCTTATCTTATACTTCATGATATAGACACTTTGTTGAATTCCAAGTAATGTCTTATTCTTTTTTTTCAAGCATTTATTTTCATTGAGTTTTAAATGAACTCTATTATAGGTGTAGGAGGCTAAATGCCAGTGAAACCTTCAAGGATGATATAGATGGGGAAACGTACTGATGCATCAGTATTCAGTCCCCTAAGGCAGGCGTTGCTGAGAAGCAAATTTGGCAAATATTACTGTTGTCAGCATTCCTGGATACAGTATGTCTCCCTCAGATGTGAACAGCAGGATGGTGTAGTTTGTTCTTCCTGGTAAAACAGCTTCAGTCCTCATTTGGTCTGTTGGAGATTGATTATGAACTTCAGCTGTCAAGCCTCTCATCACTTTTCTATGGAATTCAGATCTGGGCTTTGACTGGGACTGGAACACTCAAGGACATCCAGTCTCTTCCTGTCAGACCTCTTCAGTGTGGCTCTGGACTTGAGCTATGGGTTATTGTGCTAATGAAAAGTTAATTTTCTACTCATTTTTAATTTATTGGCTAAGTCAAATATTTCCTCTAGAATTACACAGACTTTACTTAGTCCATTTCTACCCATACAAATGAGTTACTGTATCTATAGAGATTGGAATATTGTCAATGTGTGAACAATGACTCCAGGCTCAGACACAGAACAGCTTCACAGTGGCATTTCTAATCACTTCTCTCTTCCACACTGAGCAGCAGGAGAAGCAGGAGTCTTATCTAGGGGTCTGGGTGATGTGATGCACATTCCAGGACATAATGATGAATGTCACTGTACTTAAAGAGAAAAGTAATCTTCTGATCTGTGCCTTTTACTTTATCCCTAATTTGATCCAAAACCTAATTCTTCTTTGTTGATTATTTGTCACACTGCTTTGTCATTTATGACTTCACATCAAATATCTATTAACGAGAAAGATGTATTTATAAGGAAGTCAAGCTGCTCCATTTTGATTACACACAGGCAGTGACTATGGCATAGCTCTGACTTACAAGCAACCTGGCAGAAATATAAAAGTAACATCAGCCACCAGTGTCTGAGCACCTTAAAGTGAGAAACATCTGCTGCCTCATTGTACCTCATTGTGATTTCACTGCTGGTGTCTGGTTGTCAAATCTCTTCATCTCCAGTAGAATCAACAATAGAATTGACTTTCCCTCTCAGGTGTGGCCAACAGTGTATCTACAGGCTCTGGTTAAGTTGATTTGAGGTGTAAAAGTCTGTATCTATTTATTCTTACTGCCCTTTTAATCACAACTCAACAGACAGCGATATCATACTGTATGTATTTATAAGAATAGGAATCTGTTGTATTGCAATAAAATGATAAATTCTCATAATTTTCATATTCACCTCCTTCATACTTTAATCTCCACAATTGAAAAGACAGGAACACCATATATACAGAATGTACATTATAAGAACAGGTTTCAGCTAAAAATGTAATCAAGTCACAGACCATAATTTCTCAAAATCTTTTATCAGAAACCTCGTAACCTCAACAAATACAATATGATTTTGCCTTATGTTCTCATTATAAATCTTGTCAGGATCAATTGTTTTCTTCATGGATGTTTTAATGCTAATCTTACTCCATTCAAAGACAAAATATTTTCTAGAGTTTTTCATTCAAATGAAAACAATTTGCATAGATGAGATACTTTGCATTGGCAGCACATGCTTCAGTGCTCTGGGAGTGTTTATAGCCCTGTGAGTTTAACACTTCATGACTGAGAGCTGCCCTTCATGACAACAGAACCCACAGCAACAATGACTCTCATCACTGTCTTCATCTCTGTTCTCTTTCTCTGCTTTCAAGGTAAGAATGATATACAGCAGAAAGATTTTGTAACAGATATACTGTATGTAAACAAATATTGTACTACGTATTTGAACAATATTCTAGTATAACTTTCAGAGTTTCTTGTTCTGTCTTATTCCTTTCAGAGTCCAGTGGACAGGTTTCTGTGACTCGCACTCCGTCAGTGAGATCAGTTCTCCCAGGATAGACAGTCACTGTGAGCTGTAAGACTAGCAGTCCAGTTTACAGTAGTTCAGCAGGTGAATACACAGCCTGGTACCATCAAAAAAACTGAAGGAGCTCCTAGACTCCTGATTTTATCTTGTAAATAAACTAAACTCAGGGACCCCAAGTCGTTTCAGTGACAGTGGATCTGGGACTGACTTCACTCTGACCATCACTGGTGTCCAGCCTGAAGATGCAGGGGATTATTACTGTCAGAGTGAACACAACATCAACAGTAACTGGCCAAGCACACAGCGTTACACACCCGTACAAAACCTCCCTCAGCAGGGCTGCACTGCTGCAGCTGGAACTTACTGCAGGTGCTGAGAGAGAAGACAATGAAAAAGAACTCAACTGCACACAAACACACTGAATTTCATGAATGACATATCTGCACTAATATGGAGTTCAATTATTAGACACAGTGGCTCCAGCTATATTCATTCCCCAGATAAAACAGGAACGAACAACATCATACAGTATGACAGAAATCTTTATATTTAAGATATTGAAGCCTCCTTTAAACTATTCTATAATACAGTACTCTAATACTACTAGCACTGAACAAAATAAAATTCCTATTTTTGATTAATGATTGATTCCCATAAAACACAAGGGTCACTTTTGCTCATACCTCAAGTTCAGGTTTATTGTCATGTGTACCTACTGTAAGTACAATGAAATGTTTACTTGACTGTTTCCTCACATAACACATGACATTGTTGGAGACAGGAACATAATGGAATGTGTGACAACAGCATAATAGTATAAAATAAAACAAAATAAAACTGTGGTTTGCAGGAATATGGATGTAATTAATACAGAACACAATAGCGGTAGTATAAATTAGAAGTAAAACAGCAGCAATGTCCACTAGCATTCAGACAGCAGCACTGTGCAAAAGCCCAGCAGTATTGTGATTGGCTATAAAAAATATCTGCTCATGATAGTTTTCAACCTACTGTAAATACCTGCAGTGTCAATGTCACTAGCGACGTGTGAGAATAACTGCTCGGACCCTATGCTGTGTGCTGAGGGAGTAGTTTGAATGAGTTTGGCATCCAAATCCCAGGAGCAAAAGGAAGAATACGAGGTCGGGGTAGGAAGGCTGGGTCGGGTTTCCGGAGTGTCAGGTCGAGAGTATCCAAATCCAAAAGACACTAGACAGAGACGAAGTCGAAGCCAGAAATTGAACAGGGTCGGGTATCCAGAAGTTGTTAGGAATCCCTGGTGGGAAGATACAAGGATCCTGTGCAGACGCAGGCACGGGTAATAGATGAGGCAGGCGAACAAACCAAAACGAGAGGCAAGGTCGTGGTCAAAAGGCGAAAGGCAAATCGTAATCCAGGAAGTTCTCCGGTAGCGAACAGTCCGAGGCGAGAGGCGAGGTGCAAAGTCGAAAAGGCAGAAGGGGAATCCAAAATCCAGAATAAACGAGGTACGGGGAAAAACGCCAGGTAGAGCTCTCAAGGAGTAGACTCAATACCGAGCAGTGGGAAGCAGGTGAAGATGGTATAAATAGCAGTGCGCACCGCACAGTGAGTGTGCGCAGGTGGTTTAACTCGTGCGGCGGCGTTTGTTAATAATCACCCGCTGCTGGGGCTGATTAGCTCGCTTACGATTTGGTCTGTACTGCCTGGTGGTCGTGACAGAAGTCAGGTCAGAAAGGTATCCAAATCCAAAAGACGCTAGACGGAGACGAAGTCGAAGCCAAAGATTGAACGGGGTCGGATATCCAGAAGTCAGGTCAGAAAGGTATGTGCACAAGAGAAAGTCAAAAATCGAGCTGAACAGTGAGCGGAGACTGAGAGGAGTGAGAGCGTATAAATAGGAAAAGGTGTGAGAAGTGATAATAGCTTAACTAGTGCGCAGGTGTTGACGGCCAGAGGTGCACACTGGAATACGGTTCGTGACATGCGGATCATGCGGCCTTGGCACATTAAAACTTGCAATTGCAGAATAATTACAGTGCAAGGATTTTTTAATAAAGCAAAACTTTCCTCTGGAGGCTCTTCAAAACCCAACACCAACCTCCATCTTGAATTATCTGTAGATAAAAAAACACTTCATCAGACCGGTGTGTGAAAGTGTGAACTCTACCCTCCAGCAAGTGGAAAGAACAGCCCCCTCAGTGTAGCCTCCCTCTGCTGTTGACTGGAGGCTACAAGTCCCTGCTCTCTTCTACAGGGAGCAGGCTGTGTGAGAAATTCCTCCTCCTGGGTTAAGATCGTGAGGAGAGCAGGGTTGTAATGATAATGCTCTCCCCAAAGTCCCCAGCAGAGGGAGATGTTGTAGAGAGTGAGATGATGTGATCTCCCTGGCCCTCACCGACTGGGGTCTCACGTTGCTTAATGTCTTTTTTTAAAATCAGTCAGGGATCAGACAGAAAGCCCTTCTCTCTCATCTTTATAAAAACCCTGTGATTAATGAATGATGCAAAACAGAGGAAAACTATCTATCCATTTTCAAGTCATACCTCTGCTCCCAGCTCAGATCACATTGATTGGTCTGAAACAGGATTTATACACAGTAGAAGAAGGTGCTTTGCATACCAGAGCCACAACTACAGCAACTGATCTTCTCCATTTTCTACAGACAGAGGAAGACAATTTGCATAGAAGAGACACTTTGCATTGGCAGCACATGCTTCAGTGTTCTGGGAGTGTTTATAGCCCTGTGAGTTTAACACTTCATGACTGAGAGCTGCCCTTCATGGCAACAGAGCCCACAGCAACAATGACCTTCATCACCATCTTCCTCTGGACGCTACTCATCTGGATCCCAGGTGAGGACTTTTATTATTATTATTTGTAATATTGAACACATCTCATGCGTTCTTTTATATCTTTCTTTACAAACTGATTACTGATTTTGATTTAAAAGTCCTGCCTGTTTTAATCTTTGTTTCTTTCAGAGTCCTCTGGGCAGGTTGAGATGACTCAGACTCCTCCAGCTCTCTCCGTCCTCTCTGGAGGAAGTGTCACAATCCACTGTAAAGCCAGTAGCTCAATTACTGGGTATTATAACTACCTGAACTGGTACCAACAGAAACCTGGAGAAGCTCCAAAACTCCTCATTTATTGGGCAACTGAATGTCAGTCTGGGGTCCCAGAGCGTTTCACTGGCAGAGGATCTGGACTGGACTACAGTCTGACCATCAGTGGAGTCCAGGCTGAAGATGCAGCAGATTACTACTGTGGACAGGGTGCACATACTCCTCTCACACAGTGATACACGCCTGTACAAAAACCTTCTTCAACTCAGCTGGAGCTGCTCTGTTCATAAACTGTAAACACAGGGACTGAGGCTGAGAACAGCTGCAGAGCAGCAATACTTTGTTCAACAATGTATAGAGTTGAGGCTTGTTCATCATGGATGAAAGGTCTTACTAACTAAAACTATTTTTTTAACTTCTATGTATATGTTAATCCATTGCAGAGAAACTCAAGTTATTTGTAATTTTTGTAATTTTGTCTTGTAAAAAAGTCCAAGTTGCTCATTTCTAAAATACAAATGTAATGTGTTTTTTTAACCAATGTTTGCAAATTATGTTCAAACCCAGCTCTGTTCAGTCCATCTGTAATAGTTATGCAACTTTTCACAGCCTCAATCCCCTGTCCTGATTGTTTAAGCTCATTTAGGGGTGAGTGAGGTTTTTGGACAGACCTGGATAACTGTCTTACCCACAACTTCAGCTAACAGCAGTCAGATTGTAGTCTAGTGCATCTTCAGCTAGGTTTCCAGGCAGAGCAGCTGCTGGCTGTGCAGCTGATAGAGACAGAGCCTCCTGGAACATTAGTCTGCACTGGAGAATCAGAACAATCTGGACTCCGAGAGGAAAGTGATTTAAAATAATTTATAAATGTTGATTTATAAATGTTGATTGTGAATATTTACGGTATAAACAATGGAAATAACCTGAGTGTGACAGGCAGTCAGATGAGTCACTGCCTAAGAGGAGTCAGCTGTCAGTTGTTATACAAGAGTTGGCCTCTTGTCAGCAGGGTTTGAGGCAGCCAGGAGAGCTAGAGAAGGTGCACTCCTGCACTCTGTAGGACAGCCCGGTATCTGAAAGAGAGACTGAGAGAAATACAGAGAGAGAGAAGGATTCTGTCCAGTTGCACTCATTATTTTTAAGCAGCTTGCAACACTGAGAAAATACATGTGATACATTTTTCATTAATTTAACTGTCCTCAGTGACTCTGAAAGGGCTGGACAGTGACTGATCAACACTGTGTGTCTTAAAGTGTTCAGAGCAGCAATTCACTGACACACATGGTCTCATTCTGCTTGAAAGGCACCAGCAGTGTGGTCCTCAGTGCCAGTGAGAGTCCTCAGTAGCACTAGAGGGAGCTGTGAGGTCTTTAAACTCTGTTTCTTATAATGTTACTAAAGACTTTTTGAGGGACAGTGAGATTATACTACAACTTCACAAGAGCCACTCAACACAGGGGAAAGAAATGTGATCAGAGAATTTAGGTAATTAGGTTATTGTTCTATTAACCATAATTTAATAACACAGTTTAATGAGTGTCCAGAGGACCATACTAATCTCATTTTAGTTCTACTCTTAACACCTGTGCTATGTTTTTAGCCAGTAATACCCAGGTGTTGCTCCAGTCTGGAGAACATAGACACTCTGCTGTAAGAGGTGCCAGCCCATCAGATGAGGGTTTAAATTGAGGTCCTGCCTGCTCAGTCAGTAGGGGGTCGCTGTTACTCTCTTCTCCCCAGAATCTGCTGTGTAGTGGGGCTGTTGATGCAGAATGGCTGCTGCTCGTCTCCCAGCTGGTGCTGATCTTCAGTGCAGTGGGTCCCCTCCTGTGTGTTAAGGATCCTCTGTCATGAAAGGTGCTGTATAAAAGCAGGAATTCTCCTTCCTATTATTAACCCTTTGTCCTGGGAGTGACCATCGGGGCAGTTATTATCCTGCTCCCTCTGAACATGCAGTGTCAAGTCACTCCACACTTCACTCTGGTCTAGCTGTGTTAAGTGGATTTAGGGTTCAGCTGTTGTGTTTCGTCATCTACACGTTGTCCAGTCCTGCTGTCCTTGTTCTGTCAGAGCAGGAGTCCTGTCTGTTCGTCTATGGGTGACAATGTGCACGGGAAAGACAGAGATACTGTACCTGACTAGGCAGCACAGGCTCTGATTTTTTTTACTCCTACCTTTCAATATGAGATCCCACCTCATTTCAGTGTTAGTGGATCAGTGACTGAATTTACTTCTAAAAGCCCCTTCTCTGAAAACCTTTCACAGGTTCACCCAAAGATACACATAATTAAAGACAAAACTCTCAGGTATTAAAGAAGTTGAGAGTGAAAACAGAATCCTGCCGAGGTTCAATTACAACAGAGATTAATATTTACATTTTGTGAAAACTCCAGTTTGACAGAACAAGGTATCTAACCTATCTTCAAAATTATTTTCATTAACTCAGAAAACACAGCTCTGCTGTGTAGCTGTCTATAGAGGAATTCTAGGAAGGTTTTTTGATCTCCAGTGATGTGTTATAATCTGTTATCAATGAAGGCCTGTTTCCATACTCATCATGCTGTCTACACTTGACCCCTGTGGCTCCAGCCCATCACACTATTACACTGAAAAACCTCTTGCAATGCCCACAAGAGGGCGCTCATTGACAACATCAACATATCACTATTCCTGTCTCTGCATGACCTGAGTGGGTTCCAGTCTCTCAGTCTTCTTCCACTCCTCTCCAGCCCTATCAGGCTAATCTCCTTGTCTCCTGTCCTCTCTCACCCCAGGTGTATTTTATATTCTTATACTTCTGCCTTTTTAAAACTGCCCACTTTTCACATTCCAGCCACAACATTATAGGGCAGTAATGAAAGCTGAACTATGGCAATCTTGGCTGTTCTTGTGAAGGAAGCAATGGGGCACCTTTTACATCCCTGTTTCCTTCTGTCAATTATTATATTATATTTGAACAAAGTCTGTACATTTGAGAAATTAAACTTTGCAAAGTGACAGTGCAATGAGAAATGCATTGCAATGAGAAGCAATAGAATTATTAATATTGCATCTGTATTGCCACAACAGGAGAATATTTAGGTGGTCAGACGAGGCTCAAGACAGAGAAAGAATTGAACTGCAAGGAATCTGAGATGTATTTACTGAATGACTATTAAATGTATTTGACTGTTCATAGATTTTATTTTCTGGTTTGAAACCTACCTGTGGAGGGACTCAGAGTGTGTCCTCTCTCTTTTTGCATCTTCTAAATGCTTTTTTGAAACATTCAAAACAAAACAAAAAATAATTTAATCCCTTTTTTAAATCATGGGCAACTTTATTTCTCCGGGAAATATTTTAATACAGAGACGACAGAAGGACAGTGCTGGAGATCTGGAGTGGGTCCTCCCTTGTCTTTAAAGTCTTTTGTATGTCTGCTGTTCCAGTGTGGTCACAACTTGTGACCCACTCATCTCACCAGTCCAGTAGGAGCTACACTTGTTATGTCCTCTCCTCTCTGGGGTCTCTTTGATCACCCAGGGGTAGGAGGAAGGATTGTAACACCTGTAAAAATCCTCTGACTGCACCCTGTCCCACACTGTAGAGAATAAAGACAGCACTGAGTCACTCAGCATGTTTATCTAGGGCTTAGGGAAGTAAATACAAATAAATGATCACTATAACAATAGAAAAACAGAGTTATTAACTCATGATGATTAACAATTATCATCCTATGTCATTTGAAAACACGTTTCGGTGTTAGACTTTATTGATATTCCACCCATCCATTTTCTATCCACTTGATCCAATTCGTGGTCACGAGGGAGCCAGAGTCTATCCCAGACAGCAAACAGCACAGGGCAGGATACACCCTGTACAGTACGTGACAGCAGCCCACCACACGGTAGACACAGAAACAAACATGGTCATAGTCAAACCACTTTCCCAGAACTGAACTTTCACTCTGCAAGCAGATCAGAGCTATTTTTGTCATATAGATATGTATAAAATAAGGTTGTTTTCATACTTCAGAAAAATCTCCCTGGTCCGAGCAACTGCTATAATAACAGTCTATGGTTTACTGACCAAGGAAACCAATTTGCATAGAAGAGACACTTTGCATTGGCAGCACATGCTTCAGTGCTCTGGGAGTGTTTATAGCCCTGTGAGTTTAACACTTCATCGCTGAGAGCTGCCCTGCATGGCAACAGAACCCACAGCAACAATGACCTTCATCACCATCTTCATCTGGGCACTCATCGTCTGCACTCAGGGTAAGATATTATTTCATTATTTATTTTTATTTTGGGGGGAAGATATAATTGAAGTATAATACATTGGACAATGCAAAAATATAATGCTGGCAATGAAAACAAACAATATAAATATAATGATGTTTTTTTTATTTTCAGAATCCAGAGGACAGATTACTGTGACTCAGACTCCAACAGTGAAATCTGTAACTGCAGGACAGACAGTCACTGTGAACTGTAAGACCAGCAGCGCAGTAGGCAGCTGCTATTCAAGCAATGACTGCCTATCCTGGTACCAACAGAAACCTGGGGAAGCTCCTAAACTCCTGATCTACAGATGCAGCCATTCAAAATGAACGGTAAAAACCCGCGGTACAGTAACCAACCCGCAGGGCACCGCAGGGCAAGTGATTGGCTGGCCAAAATGACCGACAGGGGCACTCGTGGTGCATTGGTTGGTAGTGAAAAGATTTAATCATTTAATGTCTTTACTGTGCACATTTCAATCTGCTTAGTTTTGAATATTTATATGGAATTTTACCACTAAAGGGAAATTTTAGTAGCTGAGCATAAAAAGAAGAGGAGCATAACGCATCTGAAGGTCATAAACGATATTAATTTAGGAACATAAACATTACTGTATGTACATAAACTGTACTGTGTATGGCTGGTCTTGATAGTTTAAAGAAAAAATACACACCAGTCTTCCATTTCTCCCTAAACATTTTAAGCATGAAAGTTTTATGAAACGGTACCCAAATATGTGATTGCTGTATAGAATGAATTTTAATTTTTAAAAATTATTTAACAAGAAAATTAAGCTGTTTACATCTTCCGCCTGAGAACAGTCACCCGTTGCTACCCAACGCAGAAACACAGCCACTAACTAGCAAAGAGAGGACATTAGCCAGCCAATATGATAAAGAAATAAATGGTTATTTTGTTTATTTCTTTTGCACATTTATTTGAACATTTCCATCGATTTTACAAGCACTTGGAAACTGTCCAATCCCTAGTTCATCAAGCATTTACCCGTCTGGCGCCGGTCTGTGTCTTCTAGGATATAATGCCAGCGAACTCTTGTTTTTATGTTCACTATAACTACGCTGGGCAAACGTTCTGAGGTCAAATTCTTCCAGCACGGGGGTACCTTTAAAGCGGAGACGACGGCACCGACATTTTTTGGTGCGCCTTCTCTTTAAAGCCCTGGCCAAATATGAAGACAGTACGTACAGTTATAATTCAAACGGAATTAAAAACTACACATCCCAGTTACCATGGTGGTGCTTGTGATCATTGCGTTTAACCAACGAAACAGGGCGAAAAATCAGTCACCTGAATGTGGGGCAGAGTTTCGAAAGCTTAACCTTTCAGCAACAAAGCGAAATTTACACGATAGGCTACCTCAAACTGTCAGTTACAAGACTGTGTATGTCGCTTAAGCCACCCCTATTTGGCATTTTAGTTATGGAGGCGAGAAGACGCCCCCCCCCCCTCTCTCTGGGTGTCTGATTTGCCGCCATCTTTAACTGTTCGGTGTCCGAATCGGAGTAGCTACGCGTACGAAATAAAGGTAATCCCAACTACAAAACATATATTTTTGTGGTAAGAGGGCGCAAAACATCAGTATTTACTGCTATTAATTACTTTACGATTTATAGTTGAAATCTGAGCCTAGATATAAAGTTAGATATAAAGTTAAAATCTTGACAAAGCAATGTAGGAAATACAGAGAAAATAAATCCTTTCTGACATCTAAAATCAGTTTCGATCAAGGTCTCTAAAACGAACAAGAAAAAGAGGATTTTCGGAGGGCAATTACGCTGTGTTTATATAGAATAAGTGATTTATGAGCAATCTAATTTCTTGTTCGTTTAAAACAGTGAAATGTCAGCTGCAAAAGATCGCACCAGAAACAGCACTCTCTCTGCCTGTCATAGACGTTCAGGAAAGGCTGAATGAAGTCATGTCAAGTACAATAATTCGGAGATCAATAATACCAGTTGTAGGACAGTATATAAGGAGGATAAGGATTTTGAAGTTGACTCGAAATCTGATAGGTAACCAGTGCAAGGACTTGAAAACAGGTGTAATGCATCCCTGATAGGATTCTTGCTGTCATATTCTGAACATATTGAAGATTGCTCAGTGTGGATTTAATTTCCCCAGTGAACAGGGTGTGCATTTATTAATTCTAGAAAAAAGCCTTTCTTGATTTCTCTAGTTCTTAGTTTCTCTAGTTCCCTTTAAAATAAACTATTATTCCACAATGCAGAGTATTACATGGCCAGTATTTACACATGATATTTGTAATTTAAAGAAATTAACACAAGCAGCTTTTGGAGATTTAAGTGTTGGCTGAGTTATTGCAGGATAAAAGACTAGAGATGTTGGCAAGAAGAAGATAGTTTGGGGAAAGCTGAGGAATACACTTATAACAAGAACACTTCCTAATGGGGTTAGGCATACTTTTGATGAAGATGATGAAGTTAACAGACTATATGTTTACATAGATACTGAAATAAGGATTGTATTTTAGATTATGTGTAGTTGCTGGCATTGAACTGTGTGTTGGATGCACATGAATTGAAGGAATGGGCAAACATAGCTGATGCGGATCCACAGAGCCAGCATATTAAGATGTTTATAATTAGAGGCAATTTGTTTAAATAACTAGGTATGGATACTGATGTGCAAGAGAGGTGGAAAGGCTGTTTCCTTAAGCCAGCACTATAAAATATTTTATTCTCAGTGAGATGCTGCCATTTCATAGTGGGTTTCTAACACTGTGTATAGTTCCATCCACACAGTGCCTTTACTTTCATTTCTAATCTCTTTATCCAGTACAGAGGATTTGGAGCCTATCCCAGTAAGCAACAGACACAAGGCAGAATACACCCTGGACATAGCGCCAGTCCATCACAGGACAGACAGACACAAACACACACACACCAGGGCCAGTTTTCCCATAAACCAATTAACTTACCAGTATGTTTTGGAGTGCGAGAGGGAGTCATATCACACATATGGAGAAAAACCATGTAACCCAGAGAGAACATGTAAACCCCACACACACAGGATGGCAGGAATTGAACCTAGGACCCCAGTGCTGCAAGATAGCAATGCTAACCACTTTGCCACCATTATAAATGGATGGATATCTTAGTTATCTTTCTAGTTCACAGGTTTGCATGCATAATTTAATTTTGAAAGCCACTGAGACATCAGGTACTACTGTTGTATTTATGAAAAAGAAACAAAACAAAAAACATACTAACAACTGTGCCATCCTACTCCTTAGTTAATACATTTTATTATTCATAAACAGTTAACATTGTTAGCAAAATATTTTGAATTATATTTAACCCTATTTTTTCTTTAGTTTTGTATTTAACTTATTATATGACAGTCAGATTTAATGTATATTTGAACAATGAAAATATATTTTTACAAGATTTTACATTAAGCACTTAAAATTAATATGGTTAATAATAGTAAACTGTAACATGCTGTAACAAGATCGGTTAAACTGCGAAGAAAATGCTTTCAGAGAAAATGTTTCAGGTGTGAAGAACATAGATCTCCAATGTAATTTCAACCAAACCTGTTCCCACACACCCTGCCCCCACTACCATTAGAATATACACAAAGCACTCAAATCTTTCGAGCTAATGATCAGGTGACCCGAGAGAGAGCGAGAGAAACACCAAGGGGTGCGGAACCAGGGAACTATTTACATGGAAAACGGGCGATCTCCCCAGACTGTCCGCCCATTTCACTGTTACCTGGATACCTCTTTATTTAGAACTCACTAACACTGATTTTTAGTTTAGAAGGATTCAAGTAGGGTTTTAGATGAAAGGCAGCGACCTTAATCAAGCCCAAATCATAATTGAACCCATTCAGAGCCTATATTACATTTTAGCGTTTCATTCTGAGCAGAAGACCCTCACACCTGAAGAAGGGGGAGGTGTCTTTCGCTGGAAATCTCGCCTGCTTCTACTTTACAACCGGAGTGCTGGCTGTGACGAATTAAACCGGTTTCACAGGTTTCAATCACAGACCATGTGACATGGGAGTCAGGAAACTAACACACATTGCCACCGGATTTGATAACGCTATAAAAACGCTATAAAATAATGTGACTAGGCACAGAACAAGTTTACAGCACAGTACAATAATAAATGCTGACCATGACTTTAGAAGCATAAATTGCCTTACACTCAATTTAAACACAACCTGTCTTTAGCCCTCTAAGCTGGTTCATACAGAAATGTAGAGATCCAGGCTCAGAACACACAGCTTCATTAGCGAATACATATGCAGGACAACTAAAGAAGACGTTTTACAGAGGATGGATTTTTAGAAACATCCCATCAGTGACATCACTGAAGTCAACTCCTAGGTACTGTAACTGTCGTGTGGATAGTTTCACAAGAATCAGACAAAGGTCTAAGCATCGCTTGTTCTAGATAAAACTGCAAAAAAAAAACAACAACCCATAATGTACTTCTTTGCGGCTCTGTTTGCCCAAATCATATATTCACAACGTGAAATCTAGAAAATAATATTACGTAACCACAATCCGCAATATGGAAACAGAACCTGTGTAATTGTTGATAGATGATGTACTCGTAACATTTTTTCAAGACGAACTACAACATTTAAAAAATGACTTGTATGTACTTGATATCTCTAATCAATCCACGGGTCCCAGTGCAAAACGAAACTAAAACGCATACCGTTTCGCGCTTCTTATTAGTTGCTCAAAAGTAATTTGACCGTATGAAATGCATAATATAAACCTAGAAACATATACGTGAGCAGTACTTAAGCACTGTAGTATCGGTGTTAAGACATACCTCTCAAATACTGTAAATCAAGTTAAAAATATCTCAAGACCGATTCTGGTCATAATGAAACCATGTTTCGTGTATGTTTTCTTTAAAGTACCGAGACCAGCCATATACTGTATGTTTATGTTCCAAAATTAATATTGTTTATGGCCTTCACACGCGTTGCAGTATGCTCCTATTCTTTTTATGCTCAGCTACTAAGATTTCCCTTCAGTGGTAAAATTAGATATGAATATTCAATACTTAAACGGGCACAGATAAGACATTAAATATACATATACATACTGTATACAGTACAGTTTGCATACGGTAATATGTTTATGTTCCTAAATCAATCTCTTTTATGAGCATGTGAAAGGCATGGTGAATCACTGTACTTTGCATGATTGGAAACAAATGCGTGATTGCGAAATGCTGTGGTGTTACTTTTACAAAGACGGTCAATGAAAAAAAGAATGTTGACCAGGGCAATACTTTGAGTTTACACTTACAGCTTGTCCAAGGTCATTCATTATTAATACTATTAGTAATATCTTCGTTAAAGACTTTGATGGCCACAGCTCAAACATGAGAGGTTGAGCTTTATTAGCTCCACCTTGCGGAAATTCCGGATACTATTATTTTGCTTGTCGTATTATAGGAGAATTTACGGTAACTCGCGGTATTTACCGGTAGCTTGCGGTAGACTGCGTACAGCGTACCGCAAAATAATGCGGTATCGCCCGCGCATTTTGAATGGCTGCATCTGTAGGCGCACTTATTTTGCAGGGCGGAATGAAGAGGGTTGCGAAGAGAACGTGAATTTCAAAGGTTTATTCATTGCTAATCTGCATCCCTCAATCAGGAAAATGATTGTGATGCACACTGATGCAAAAGCGATGAAAATGGCTGACATTAGAAGGTTGGCTCAAAAAGCCTGGGGAGCTGAAGTCTCTGCTTCCTCAGAGCGAAAACCTGCTAAAACGTCCGTGTTCGCCACTAAAGCCAGCAGGGTTGACGACTCGCCTCAGCTCGAGGGAGCTGAGGTTCCTGAGCCCGCTAAGTCCCGGCGCAAAATAGGCAGGCAGGACCGCACTAAGCGTCAGAGCCGCCGTGAGCGCTACGGGGAAGGCAAGGGCACAGGCAGAGCCTATCATAATGCTGGACGAAGGGAGTCGACTGCAACCCGCCTGGCCAGGCTTGAACAAGCCCTGCTTGAGAGATCAGGACAGGGTAAACCTTCCGCACCGAATGCCGGAAGCGTGAATGAGCTTAGGGGGACCACGCCCCTTCTCACTGGAGGAGGCGGGGATCCATCCCAAACCCCTCCCTCAGTCTATCTGATTGGGTGGGAGGGTTCCTGCCTGGAAGAAGGCTGTGACTCTGAGTTGGGCGCTGACCCCGCCCCTGAAGTCAAAGAAGGCAGGCTTCCAACAATTCTTAGGTAATCTCAGCCAGAAAGGCAAAGCAAGGCGTATTTATATCAAGGTTTCTCTTGAAAACGTCTTAGATAGAGAAGCACTGATTGACACTGGGGCTGAAATTAGTTTGATGTCAGCCGATCTACTCAGCGAGCTCAAACGAGTAGCAAAAGGAAAAGGCATCAGATTTAAGGTAGAACTGTGTAAGATAGATATTTCCAGCTATACCCAGGATCATGCCAGGATCACACACCGAGTGTGGGTGGCACTTAGGTTCGGGCCAATGAACGTGGTGCATCCTGTTTACGTCTCTAGGTTTAAAACAGAGCCACTACTCATTGGCCAAGACCTGCTTGACAGGCTGGAGCCTCTGGTGGACTGCCAGCATGGAAAATTGTGGGCTCAAGTCAAAAACCCTAAGCCTGTCGTACAGCAAAAAGGGGGGTTCAGTGGTTATGCGGTGATCACACAGTGCCGACTGAACACTATAGCTGAGTTGGAGGATCCTCCTGGTTCCTCTGGACGAGAAATAAATGCCTCTTCTTGCTTTCCAAAACTACAGGGAAGTCCTGCCCAGGCCAGCACTCCCACGGTCTCCCAACTACAGGAGCAGTGCTCCGAGCAGCTGCTTGACCCGCCAGGTAAAGCACACCCCTTTTTCATCCCTGAAGAAGAGTGGATCTCCCTGTCCAGTAATGAATGGGAGTCCTTTCTGTGCGCCCTGGTACCTCAGGGGGACCAGGACTACCACCCCATGGTGGTGGGAGGGGTCCAGGTGGCAGAAGTGCAGGTTGATGATGTAATTCTCAGCCTCAGCTCTGAGAAGTCCATAATCAGTGAAGGTCTGTTCGAGGACCTGTCGCGAAGCCATCAGGTGACCCTGGTGACGCAATCACAGGTTCTGTGGTGGGCACCCCCACCTCATAGGTCCATTTGGAGCAAAGGAAGCTGTGCAGCTTCCATCTCCATCGGAAAAAGGAAGTTTGCTCACTACTTCCAGGTAGCACCTCAGCTGACCCATTCGGTCTGTATTGGTGCAGACCTGTTGGTTCGACTGGGCGCCCAGCTGGACACAGTAAACAGTGTGCTGTGGACATGGGTGAACCCAGATGCCCACTCTCTAAGCGGCGACCCCGAGAACATTCGGTCAGGTCAGACGATTCCTCAGGCCTGCCAGGTAGTAAACGAATCGGACCTGATCGTTCCTGCGTCAACAGCAGGGTTTCCGGTACGCCTTGTCCTAAAGAAGGGACAGAGAATGGATGCTGAGATGGTTTTCTTCCAACCATCAGCTCAGTTTATCAGACTGAACCTAGCAGTCTGTGGTACCCCCAGACTGGAACGGAATGGCCGAGCCACCTGCCTGTTGGTGCAGAAAATAGCAAAACAAGATGTCAAAATCCCTGCTCGCACTGACATGGGACTGGTAATTGACAATGGTTTCTATGATTTCGAACTGGCCATCCCAGTACTGGGGCAGCTCCCTGGTCCCTTGGCCAGGGAGGGGGGAACCGAGCAGGTGTACTTCACCTACCCCCGGCGGATGATTGCAATTATGCCAATAGAGGGATTCTGCAACCAGGAGGTGTGCAGAGTGGACCTTAGCGATAAGGATGAGATGGTTGTGTATACAGTACACGCAGCTGTTCCGACGGACCACTCAGCCGAGAGTGCGACCCGGGATACCGCCATGCTGTCAAAAGCGGGGTTCCTGGAGCAGGTACAGGAACAGGTTGGTAAGGCAGATGCCCTGGAAACGGAAAGCCAGCGTCAGCAGCTGTGTCAGATCTTCCAGGATTTCCAGGAAGTGTTTGCACGGGACGCCTATGACTGCGGGGTGACGGATTTGCACACAGTGCGCATTCCTACGGCCCCTGGCGCCCGCCCAACCTATGTCAGGCAGTATCGCATTCCCCTCACGGTATACGAGTCCATAAAGCAGACGTTGGATGCTCTACTAGAGCGTCAGATCATAAGGGAGTGTAACTCCACTTATAACTCCCCACTGTGGCCGGTGCTGAAACCCAATGGTAAGTGGCGTCTGACCATTGACTACCGGCAGCTGAATAAACAGGTTCCTTTGTCACGATGGCCAATGATCTACCTAGATCAGGAGTTAGCCAAGGTGACAACAGCGAAATATTTCACCACAGTGGATGTGGCCAATGGGTTCTGGACCCTTAAGGTAGAACCGACAGACCAGTACAAACTGGCTTTTTCCTTTGGAAACAGGCAGTTCACCTGGAATCGATGCCCCTTTGGGTATTCCAACTCCCCAGCAGAGTTCAACATATTTCTGCACAAAGCCATGAGTGATGCAGCCGCCAGGGGCAACCTGGTCTATGTGGACGATATTCTGATGCGGAGTCAGACCTGGGAAGAACACATGGCCGAGATCAGGCATGTGTTGACCCAGCTCTCCCGTGCAGGGGCCAAACTGTCTCTGGCTAAGGGACAGTGGTGTAGGACCCAAGTGGAGTACGTGGGACTATTGGTTGGAGCCCAAGGCATACAGCCACAGTCCAGCAGAGTCCAAGCTATCCAGAATATGAAGTCGCCCACTAACCTATCTGAACTGCGCAGCTTTCTGGGAGTATGTAATTATTCCCGGCAGTTCATTGAGGATTACGCTGAAATAGCAAGGCTCCTCCACAAGCTGTTGCAGAAAGACGTGCCCTTTGAGTGGGGACCTTCCTCAGAACAGGCTGTGATGGAGCTGAAGCGCAGACTCGGTAGTGCGCCGTGCTTGGCCTACCCTAACAAAAATAAGGTCTTCTACCTTGAAGCAGGGTTCTCAGAGCACTGCCTTGGGGCTGCTCTGAGTCAGGAATATGACCAAGAACGAAGGGTGGTGGCGTATGCCAGTCGAGCCCTGAGCCCAGTGGAGCAAAAGTTCTTGGACTGCGAGAAGGCCCTGTTGTCTACGGTCTGGTCGGTAGAACACTTCCGTAGTTATGTAGGGGGACAAAAGATCATCATCGAAACCTGCCACCAACCTTTGACATTCCTGCATAGCCAGAGACTGAAATCGGGCAGGGTGTCAAATAGCAGGATTGTGGCATGGATGATGGCCCTACAAGGCTATGAGATAGAGGTACGTTATGCACAGAGCAAGAAAATGTACCTGGGACAGGGCCTGGCTTTGGGCCAAGTGTGTCACGGCTGTGACACTGACATGGAAGCTCCAGAAACAATTCCCGCTGCTGAGCTACCGAACAATCATCGGTACTACGATGAGAACGTGGGCCAGGGCTTACCCATGGCCTATGTTGACGGTTGCTCTTTTCGCCACGAACAGCAGGTGCTAGCAGGGGTAGGAGTAGTCTGGCAAGACAATACTCCCTGTGGGCCGACCTGCTATAAGCTAGGACCAAAGACTAGTCAGTATGCGGAAGTAGCTGGGGTGCTGATCACCCTCCAGCAGGCCCTGACAAATGGCCTTAAACAATTTGTCATCTGTAGTGACTCGAACTACGCCCGACATAGCTTCGTGTCCCATCTTCCGTATTGGAAGGGTAACGGCATGAAAAATGCCCAGGGCAAGGAAGTAAAGAACAAAGAGTTGTTCCTGGCCAGTGACAAGCTCACGACCGAGGCTGGAATGATGGTTTACTGGAGGAAGGTGAAGGGACACTCCCAGGTGAAGGGACCCGACAAAGACGGGAATGATGAGGCCGACCGGCTGGCCAAATCTGGCGCCTTAGAGGGTGAACCCTGGCAGTTCCAGCAGGAATGGCTACCCCCAGAAACCGTGGCTGAGGTCAAGGCGATCACCCGAAGCAGGGCTAGACAGGATGTCAGAGCTGACCCTCAATCTGTAGTGCTTGGGTCACAGGGTTTTAACACCGATCTTGCGGAAATGCAGAAACAGGACCCAGCAATTGGGCAAATGTATCAGCATATCGCTGACCCAGTGCGTCAACCTCTTTCGGAGCAGGTGCTGAGCCAGTCTCCGGAGCTGAAGGAGCTGGCAGAGGTGAAAGACAACCTAAAAATTATGAAGGGGTTGTTGGTTTGTGTACCAGTTGCACAAGGTGTCCCAAAGTGGGTAGTTCCCCGCTGCCATCGGGGGGTCATGATCCAACATGACGAGCCCTGTGGGGGTCACCGGGGAATCAAGGCCACGTACGACACTATCCAGCAGGTGGCATTCTGGCCTCACATGGGCCAAGACATCGCCGCGTATGTAAAGGGGTGTCTGACGTGTAGCCAGTTCCATCCATCACGGCCCTTGCACCGTGCACCACTCCAGAAAAAGGGCATGACATTCCCCTGGTCCAATCTACAAATGGATTGGGTGGGGCCACTGGTGAGGTCATCCAGAGGGAACAAATATTTCCTCACTGTTACGTGTGCATTCACAAAATGGATTGAGTGCCTCCCAGCACCCAATGACACGGCAGAGACAACTGCAGTGCTGTTGGTGAACCATGTGTTCAGTCGATGGGGACTTCCCCTGACCGTGGACTCGGATCGGGGAACCCATTTCACAGCTACACTAATGGCAACCCTGTGGAATATGCTTGGGGTCAAGGCCCAGTTGCATATCTCCTACCACCCTCAATCCTCGGGCCAGGCAGAAAGGGCAAACCGAACGGTGGTTAGTATGCTCAAAAAGTTTGTCTCCACCAGCAGTAGGGACTGGGACATTAAGCTGCCCCTGGTTCTGATGGCCATCCGAGCCACGCCCCATTGCTCTACGGGGGTCCCACCTTTTGAGATGATGACAGGTCGGAAGATGACTCTTCCCCTACACTGTCTTTATGGGGTGGAGGACCTGAGCACGACGGGGGCTGCTACGGCCCATCAGTATGTGTCAGACCTGCGAGCACATCTGCAGGCAACCTTTGCTTTTGCCCAGAACAATCTGGGAAGGAGTGCAGAGGGTAGGAAAGCATACTATGATCTAAAGGCAGTTAACCAGGAACTCCAAGTAGGAGACAAGGTCCTGTACTTCCAATTTGCCAAACCCACAGGGGTGGCCCGGAAGTTCTTACCCAGTTGGACAGGACCCCACGAGATTGTCGATAAGGTATCACCGGTAGCTTATCGAATTCGGATTGAAAAAGGAAGGCAATCTCTGGTCTACAAGTGGGTGCATCGCAACCACCTCCGGTTGTATCGCCCACCTCAAATGGCGCCGGAGGACACAGAATAGGGTCAAAAGTCTAAACCCGATCAAGAGGGGGGTGCCCCTTTGTAGCTGCAGGTAGTTAGGTACTGTAGTGTAGGTCCTCCTAGGAAAATATATTCAAAATTATAGTGGAACTGTACCATGTGCCTCATCTGTGTTCCAGAATGGGAATCCTAAAACTGCCACGGCTGGTCCTGACAGTGCTGTGGATCGCCTCGACACAGCCCCTTGAAGTTGTGGAACCCGGTCCTCCTACCAGCATAGTCCTGCAGGACGCTCCCGGATTGTTGTTAACAAATTGCAGAACATATACTCAACGAGTGTATGTGCGGCTGGACCCAAGTGATGTGTTTCGGAAGCACATCAACATGAACAGTAGGGTGTCCCATCATGGCAGGCAGTGGGCTAAGGATGCTGTATGGCATGCCCAGCTAGACACTATACACATGCTCCGCCAGCTGAGGAAGGCAACAGTCAGCCAGGAGGAGATGACAGGCCTCAGCCGCCCCAAAAGGTTCTTGGGGGGTCTGATTGCTGCGGCCTCCGCCGTGGGCTCGCTATTTTCAGCTGGTCTGTTTGCTGCTAACACTGTCACCCTGACCACCCTGAGAAGGCAGGTGTCTGGGTTACTTAAGGAATTGCCAGAAATTCAGGACAGGCTGTATCAACAGCAGCAGCGGCTGGAAGGCCTAGGGAAAACCTTACAGGGCACAATATTAGCAGTAAACCTTCATGCAGCAGTGTTATATAACACCCTCCACACCGTGGGCAGGATTGTCGACGTGTTACAGTGGGATTATGCTTACGTGCAACAGGTCAAGATGCTGATGCAGGATTTGCTTAGGGAGCTTAGTGCCACGATAACTAGCCTAGCCATGGGACAGATTCCAACCTACTTGGTTCCACTGTCCTTAGTAGAAGAAGTACTTAGGACAACCACTTCTGAGATGGTGCAGCCATTACAGGTACATCTTGCATACAGTCTAGGCAGTGCCATTCCTATACATGTCAACCCCGAAGCCAAGGAAATAGGTTTCCTGTTGAACCTTCCCATCGTGAGTGGCAAGGATATCTATAGACTCAAGTCTATATCGAACGTTGGCTTCTGGAGGGGGGACATGCATGTGAAGTTGACCACCCCACCGCTCGTAGCTTACCAAGAGGATGATCCAAATTTGTATCTTGCTCCAAACCTGGAACTGTGTATATCAACCAAGGATATCCACTGGGTATGCCCAAGTAAGCCATTCCTTGGGGACACAACTCAGAGGTTGTGTGGTATCAGAAAGGGGGCTGCCACTGAAAAGTGTAAAGCCACAGTGACGAGCAGAAGTGAGGTTAACGAACCCCAGGTTGAGCAGTTGGGAAAGAAATGGCTGGTCAGCACACCACAGTTAACTGTTACAATAACCTATGACAGACATGATACAGCTACCGAAGTGCAGCTACCCAACCAAACAGTTTTTCTACAAGTTCCTGAAGGAGCTATAGTGCATCTCAACGATTTAGCACTGTATCACCTGGAGTCAGAACTGTATGAAACGGAACTCGAGATTGTGGACGCTTTCAGAGGACACAGCGGTGACTTGGATGAGAGAATCCAAGAGACAGTAAGTCTTGAGGGTGTACAGGTAGTCAAATTTGTTCTTAACGACACAAACTTAAAAACTACACTGGTAGGTCCCAAGCACAGTCGTTGTGGATCCTCTGGGGCGCTAGGAACAATAAACGTGGTCATCTTGACACTGCTGCTGGGTAGCTGGATCATGGCTGGGGTAATGTGTTGGATGCTGTTCTCTTGTATCAAAGCCATGCGGGGTAGTTTGAATGAGACAAAGGGAGCAATGGTTTATCACCGAAATCAGGTGACCACTCCCAAACGTCTGCCTGCTGCAGAGCTATCCGATACTGATAGTGAACTGCCGGAAGTTTAAGGTCTAGAGCTAATGATGATGCCCAATGCCTCATTCCTAGGTACCTTATAACTGAGAGCAGGTATACGCAATGTTCTTTCCAACACTATTTCCTGTACAAATTCTCGAGAGGTAATGTGAATATTGGGTGGTAGAATCCACTGTGGTGCAACAAACATCACTTAACTCTGTTTTTGTTTTGAAGGCAACAACGCCTCAGGACCTCGTGACCTTCAAAAAGGGGGGATATGTAGCGGCAATGCTTGTTAATAAGACAGAATTAAGCGTTGGTATGCTCCTAAAGGAGGCCCCATCTCACCCTCCATCTCTGTGGTGCAACCACAGAGAAAGAATTTCTGCAAGTTGATTTAAGATGTTTTCTTTTGATAAGAAGCAAGCTCCCAGACGGGGATGCAAGTAACTAAGGCTGGCTAACATGATCAATGGTCATCCACTGGCGCCTATCAGTCTAGGGAGTGCCGAATGGACATCTGGACTGCATTCCTAAGTGTCAAGAGCAAGTGACTTATATCTCACCTTGACCAACCAATCAGGGACTGGTAATACCACGTGGGTCTCCAATGCCCGCCAAACTCTCAACCAATCAGCACACATCTGGGTCTTGATCAAAAAGGGAGCGCAAGCTCAGTTCTGGGCTCTCCTTGGCCATTTTCGTGCATCCTCAGAGACAATCACGTGACAACTGCTGTTGTCTGCAAAAGGACTTGGACTTTGTTCTAAGCGCGAGGCCGAGGATCCCGTACGTACTCAGAATTCTACCAACGTGAATGCTCCGCTTGATCAACGGCAGCCTACAGTTGGACCCTCGTCGACAACCTGAATAGCTTATTCAGAAGCAGCGCTGGACCGGGAACGAACCAGTTTCTTCCCAGGCAAAAGAGTGACTTGTGAGGACTCGCGGTCACACTCTGTGCATAGAGACTTTCTACTAGCCAGCCGGACTGCTGGTAGATCCCCTCGGAGCAACGACTGCCCTGCGCGCCGCAGTCAGATTCCTCCACCCGTCCTACTCCGAGCTGCACCTCGACTGGTTGGCCGGTAGCCAGAGGACGCCGACACAACGCCCATTGGACAACCGCTGCAACAGAGGCTGCAACAGAGCCTGTCAGCTGGTTTGGTGTTCGTGCCGGGAAATTCCAAATCCAAACACAGTGGATAAGTAAACCCCATGTTCTACATTGCGTCTCGAGAATTTAATTGTACCTCAACACAAGTTGTTATCAATTTAATTCATGAGTAATGTATTTACTTCCGAGTTTAGAGTAACAGTGGGTAATAACACTGATTAGCGATTTGGTAACCGAACGATGTATATTGACATATATTCTCTGTTGTGTATCTCTTTGTGTTTGCATCTCTTCGAGATTATATACCTTGTATATTGATAACCCTCACAGTAAGGTCTGCCGCTCGTATCCAGGCAGACTAGTATATGTTTGGTGCACAGTTTATATTAATAAATGTATCTCGTGTATTGAACCCGTGTGTGTGCGTTGTTAGTTGTTCTGACGATTGATTTTCTAAAAGCCCCAACGAACAACCTTGTGATTACTGCTACAATTAATAATTGTCTCAGTAAACCCATCAAACCACTACAGTTATAACCAAGTTCATTTATGAAACGGTTTAAATGAATGATATACTGAACGTATGTCCTCTTGATATGTGTAACACTTTGTAACTGACTGAATATATACCTTTTGTATTCTGATAACCCTCTCGATAAGATCTGTTAGGTTTACATGCATATTCTATGTATTAATAAATGTATCCTCGTGTATTAGTACCTGTGTGTGTGCGTTGTTTGAGTTATAGCGCATGGTTGGATTCTAAAGCCATCAAAAGAATCAATTTTGTGATTTACTGCTACAATTAATAATTGTCCCAGTAAATGCCCAAACCCTACAGAACTGGTGCCTTCAGAGAGCCACTACATTTACATTTTGGCTATGGCAACATTACATATTTGGCGTCCCTGGGTGGGCTATGATTACATTTATGGCGTCCCTGTATGGACGTGGCAAGACTGAAATGAGTCAACCAAGCGGAATAATTCATATAAAACGCCGCGGGTTTCATACACGAGAATACAGTGTGTGCTGAAAGCCGAAAGGAAAAACAGTTCCCCTTGCTCTTTAAGCAGTGCTTGATTGTTTTGTGATTTTTTCCGATCTACCGGGTTGATTGCATATTTGATCTTGTGGTTTTCTGTGGTAAAACTGTGATTTCGTACTTAAAAGTAATACTCTTTAAGTTTAACAATGGTTGCTAAAAGTTCTGAATTCGAGTCGCTATTAAGCACTCTCTCTTGCAGCGACAGGTCTGACCACGATCTCTGCCATATCTCCGTCAGCGGAGAAGCTAGAATAAATCTCCATTCTCTGAGAGAGCTAGCGAAGGACATAGAGAGATTTGACCCCGCAGTGTCAGAGAATAATATCGAGAGTTATATTCAAGACCTCAGGTATACCCTGCAGTACCTGCCAAACGCCACAGAACAGGAGAAATTGTTTCTGGTCAGGAAAACTACCAGCAGAGCTGTACATGAGTGGATGGCTAGGCAGATGAAAGAAGTCTGTAATGATTTTGAGGAGCTGTGTCAAGCACTTATCGAAGAATACAGTGCGTTTATTGACCCGACTGCCGCGATAGTCGCCGCTCTTAACATAAAGCACGAGAGAGCAGAGTCCCCTCGCGAATATTACGAGAGACTTAGACGAACTTATTTTGCAGGGCGAAATGATGAGGGTTGCGAAGAGAACACACATTTCAAGGGTTTATTCATTGCGAATCTCCACCCGTCAGTCAGAAAGATGATCTTAATGCATACAGATGCACAGACCATGAAAATGACTGATATTAAGAGATTCGTGCAGAAAGCCTGGGAGTATGATTTCCAAAGTCACTCTCAGCAAAAAGCTGCTAAAGTGACTGTGTTCGCCGTCAGAGCCAGCAGGGTTAATTCCCTCCTGCTCGAAGGAGCACAGGCTCCTGAGCTGGCTAAGCCCCGTTCCAAAGCAGGCACACAGGACCGCATCCAGCGTCCTAAGTGCCATGAGAACACCGGGGGAGGGAAAGAGCTAGAAAAAGCTGAACAAAAGGATTCAGTAGCCGCCTGCCTGGCCAGGCTTGAACAAGCTTTATTAGGACAGGGACAACCGCTCCCCAAGGCTCCCGGAAGCGTGAATGAGCTGATACTCTCCACTGGAGGAGGCGGAGACCCGCCCCCTCTCCCTCCCTCAGTCTATCTGATTGAGCGGAAGGGTTCCTGCCTGGATGAATTCAGCCACTCCCAAGTGAGTACTGACTCCACCCCTGAAGTCACAGAGCAGGCAGTAAAACACAGAGGAAAAGCAGGAAGCTTTTACCTCAAGGCTGCCATGGGAGATGTCTTACACAGTGAGACACTGATTGACACTGAGGTTGAAAGGTGTTTGATGTCACACGGCAAGCTCAAACGGGTAGAAAAAGAAAAGGGCATGCGACTCAGAGAGGAACCTTTGGTGGATCACCAGAAAGGCAAGGTGTGGAAACAGGTCAAGGCTCCTAAGCCTTCTGTACAGAAGGAAACGGGGGCCAAGAGGCAGACTGTGCTCACACAGTGCCCACCGAACACAGAAGCCTATGTGGAGATTCCTTCTGTTCCCTCTGGACAAGAAATAAAAATATTTTCTTGTTCCCCGGATATACAGGGAAGTCGTGTCCCGGCTGAGGTCCCAACAGCCTCCCTGCCACAGGAGCGGTGCTCCAAGCAGCCTCCTGATCCACCAGGTAAAGCACACCCCTTTTACATCCCTAAAGAGGAGCAGATCTCCCCACCTGGCGATGAAAAGGAGCTTTCCCTGTGCACCCTGGCACCCAAGAGGGGTCAGGACCACCACCCTCCAGTGGTGGAAGGGATCCAGATGGCAGAAGAGCAGGTTGGTGATGTAGCCCTCACCCTTAGCCCTGAGAGGTCCTCTATTAGTGAGGATCTGCTTGAGCAGCTGTCACAGGGCCACCGCCAGGTGCCCTGGTGCAACATTCACAGGTTAGACAGGAGGTCCAGCTGGACGCTGAGACTACTGCGCTGTGGACACACCTGATCCCAGATGCCGATTCCCTCTGCTTTGACCCAGGGAACCTGCAGTCAGGTAACATTATTTCTCACAACTACCAGGTAGTGAGTGAGACTGACCTGATTGTTCCTGCCTCAACGGCAGGGTTGCCAACACACCCAGTCCCCCAGAAGGGACAGGGAATGAAAGCCGAGCCGGTTTTCTTACAGCCACCAGCTCAGTTTGTCAGTCTGAGTCTGACCAACAGTGGTTCACCCAGACTGGAGCTGGATGGTCAAGTCACCCGCCTGCCAGTGCAGGACATCGCAAAGAGGGGTGTCAGAATCCCCGCCTGCACTGACATGGGCCTGGTGAGTGATAGTGAGTTCAAAGACAGTGAACTAGCTATCCCAGTGCTGGGGCAGCTCCCTGAACCCCTAGTGAGGGAAGGGGGGAGCGAGCAGGTGTCCTACACCTACCCCCAGCGAACGACTGTAAACATGCCGATATAGGGATTCCTCAATCAGGAAGTGTGCAGGGTGGACCTGAACAGTGAGAATGGGATAACAATCCCAGATCACTCGGGTGCTCCAGATGACCACTCAGCCGAGGGTCAGGCATGCTCCACCGCTGCACCACCCCCTGCAGGGTTCCTAGAGCACAGGCATGAACAAATTTAAAAAGCAGATGCCCTGGAAAAGGAGGAGCAGCATCAGCAGCTGCGTCAGGTCTCCCCAGATTTCCAGGATGTTGGTGCCCAAGATGCCACAGGGCATACTGAGAAAGACACCATGTACACGCTGCGCCAGCTTAGAAAGGCAACAGTCACTCAGAAGGAGATGACTGGGATCAGCCACCCAAAAAGACTTTTGGGAGGACTGATTGCTGCCGCCACTGTTGCACGTTTGCTTTTTCTGGTAGGTTTGTGTGCTACTGGCACTTTCACCCTGACTGCCCCAAGAAGGCAGGTGAAGGAGATGCCAGAGGGTAGTGACAGACTGTATCGACAGCAGCAAAAGTTGGAAAGCTTTGTGAAAACCCTACAGGCAACTTCCTATGCAACAGGGTTAAACCTTATTCCCCAACCAGTGGACATGATTGTCGGTGTTATACAGTGGGTTTATGCTTGTGTGCAACAGGCCAGAATGTTGACACAAGACCTGTTAAGGGAGTTTAGTGCCACTGTAGCCAGTCTAACCACGGCACAAATCCCAACCCACTTGATTCCACTCTTCTCAGTAGAGGAGTATGTGACATTAACCCCATCGCTCATAGCTCACCCAGAAGGCAATCCAAGATTGAATTCGGTTCCAAATCTTGAGATGGGTATGGCTACCAAAGCTATCCATTGGCTGTGTCTAAACGATTCACCAATGAAGGGTGTAAAGCTACTAACGAGCAGAGGGAGGTTAATGAACCCCATGAAGAGCAGGTGGGAAGTAAATGGCTGGTCAGCACACCACATTTAACTGTCACCATGACTTGTGACAGGCATGATACAGCTACCACAATGCAGCTACCTAATCAAACTGTTTTCCTGCAAGTTCCCGAGGAGGCCATAGTACAGCATGGTAACTTAACACTGTACGGTCTGGAACCTGACAATATAAGACCAAACTTGAGGTCGTGGATGCCTTCAGGTGCCACACTATTGAATTGGATAGAAATCCAAGAAACAGTAAGCCCTGAAGAGGTACAGGTAGTTAGTTTGCTTTAATGGAACAAACCTCCAAACCACCCTAGCAGATACCCAACACAGGTGTTGTGGTTTATCGGGGGGCTGGGAACAGGAACTGTTGTTATTGTAACACTACTGCCGGGAAGCTGGATCATGACTGACAATGTACTCTGAATGCTGTACTCTTACATCAAGATGTACTCCGGGTAGCATGAATGAGTCAAAGGTAGCATGTCAAAAGAAAGGAAGTGACTTCTCCCCAAATATCTACTACAAAGGTATCAGATATTGACACTGAACTTCCTGCTGTGTAATTCCGAGACTTAGATAATGTCTCCTACCGTGTTTATACATACTCCAGATGTTATTCATCCTGTTTGTTCCCAATGCTGGTTCCGGTATGAATTCTCGAGGAGTAATGTGGACATTTAAGATTAATGTTCTAATGGCAAGGGACATCACTTAACTCTGTTTTGGTTTGAAGGCAACAATGCCTCAGGACCTCGTGACCTTCAAAAAGGGGGGATATGTAGCGGCGAGGCTTATTAATAAGGCAGAATTAAGTGTTTCTGAGCTTTCCCAAATGAGGCCCCATTTCTCTGTTCATCTCTGTGGTGCAGCCACAGAGAAACTATTCATGCAGGCTGATTTAAGGTTTCCTTTGATAGCTTCCAAAGGGGGATGCACTTAGCTAAGCCTGGCTATCATGATCAATGGTCATCCATTGGTGCCTATCTGTCTAGGGAGTGCCAGTTGGACATCTGGACTGCATTCTTAAGTGTCAGGAGTAAGTGACTCATATCTCACCTTGATCAACCAATCAGGGACTGGTAGGGCCGAGTAACCCACGTGGGACTCTGATGCCCATGGAACTTTCAGCCAATCAACGAGCTGAAGTTCCTCCAGGTAAAAACAGGCAACACAGAGAGCCTGAGAGATTCAATAAGATTCAGAAGAGATTCAGTGAGGATTCAGGAGAATTCTGTGGACTTTTCTAAAGGGAATTCAAAGGAGAATTCCAGGGCAGGACGGCCCAGGAGCAGAAGGCTCCCAAGGGCAGGAGATTCTCGCAGCGCTTCCTGACCATCCTGAGACTCAGCCCGGACAACCACGGAACAGCCAGTGTGTCCGAGTGCAAGAACTTTCCTTTGTTCTAAGAGTCTAGAGCGGAGGTTGCCAGAGAGTAACCAGAGGATCCACCCGAGGCTAGCACCAGCAGCAGGCCTCGTGAACAGGTCGGAACTGTGGACAGCTGAATCACTATTTAGAACTAGCTCTTCATCAGGAACGAACCGGTCCTCTTCCTGACTTGCTGGGACCCACAGTCATCTTTTCTCCTGTGCACAAACTTTGCTAGTTAAAGCCAACACTAACTTGCCGGTCAGTGAACATCAGCAGCGCACCGTCGCAAGCCGCACAGCACAGCCTGGCACCGAGCCAGAGAGCGCGGATTGGACAGCAACAGCCTGCAACTGTTTCTTTGTGCCCGCAGGAGATCTGAATCCCCAGAGATTGGATGAGTATTCAACTTCAATGCATTACAGCTCGAGAACTCAATTGTTATCCCAACCAGTTGATATCAATTTAATTCCTAAGAGTTATGTACTTGTTTCAAGTATCTAACGTAGGAGTTATAACCAAGTTCATTTATGAAACGGTCTAAATGAATGATATACTGAACGTATGTCCTCTTGATATGTGTAACACTTTGTAACTGACTGAATATATACCTTTTGTATTCTGATAACCCTCTCGATAAGATCTGTTAGGTTTACATGCATATTCTATGTATTAATAAATGTATCCTCGTGTATTAGTACCTGTGTGTGTACGTTGTTTGAGTTATAGCGCATGGTTGGATTCTAAAGCCATCAAAAGAATCAATTTTGTGATTTACTGCTACAATTAATAATTGTCCCAGTAAATGCCCAAACCCTACAGAACTGGTGCCTTCAGAGAGCCACTACATTTACATTTTGGCTATGGCAACATTACACTCTATACCCCAGATCTATGGCCATCTGTAATTCAGGGGTGCACCAGACACCAGTCAAGGCGCGATCTTCATCACTGTGCTGAGGGGGTGGTCTGTTTTGTTTCAGCACACATACGACACAGTGTGAAAAACAGTTTTTTGTCAATTTTGGTTGGAAGAACTGGAAAGTACAAACGTCTGGGTGGGTAAGCTTTCACCTTCGCTAAACCGAAATACCGTTTTAAATCTCCAAAGTTGTTATATATTATTCGGGGGTGCCCCAGTGGGTATTTTTTAGTTTTGTTCACAAACGGATACAGACTGGTGAAATCATAGTAATGAATTTTTTCACCGGGCTGCGCTGTGTAATGCAAACAAATCGCATTTGTTCTCCCCCCAAAAAGCGAATTGCGCGGTTGCAGAGGCTCTGGTAACTGCGCAGCTGTTAGAAATTTTGAGAAAATTAATTTTCACCATCGTCTTTCTGTACAACCAACCAAAAGTAGTGTTTGTCAGCGGATTAAAATCGTTTTCACAATAACAAACGCTACAACTGTGAAAAAAGCAACCATTGAACTCATAGGCTGTCGGCACTCCGTCAATTACAGCATAACCATCCAGAAAATATGGACCAACCTTGAACTCACTGGCCGTGGTTAACGCATGTTAGATTTTAACGGGCTCTGTGTGTTCGATGTACATAAGCCACTGAATGCTGGGTGTAGAAAATCGTTTTTTGCTGGCGGTGCTAATTGTCATGGGGTAGCAACGCTATCGTCTCTTCCTGAAAAAACTTAAGTCTGAACATGACCATGCAGACACTAGCGATGGTCACAAACTGAAAGGGGTCGATGCACACAACGCAGGCGGCCCCTGACTCAGTCACGCGTGTCTGTCTGGTCATATTCATGACCTCATCCCGAAACCTGACACAGCCTTCTCTTAGAATTGCTACATCCAACTGGCAGTAACGTTTCAACTCTCTATGTAAGTTAAACACACTTCCCTTGCATTCTTCATACCAAACCAAAAACTCGGCTTTCTTGCTCGGCAGCATGTAGTTAACGCCGTAAAGTTCTGGCGGCAGCATCGGGCTGACATAATTTGGTTTTCTGAAGTGTTCATCAAGTGTGGAAAATGACCCTTACCCCTGGGGAACCCCGTGGCGGCAGGCAGTTTGCTTAATTTCATAGGTAGAAAGTTTAAAGAATCGATAAATCTGATGTTCAGAGCTTTTACGGTCATGCACATTATCTTACCACCCTGATTAATTAGTTCAACGTCCATCTTTTCATCTAACAATTGTCTGATTACTAGGTAATTGTCATATCCCTTGCCATTGTGCAATATGAACGTATGGTTTTTGAAACGTCTATCGATAAATTTACACACAAAATCCTTTAGACAAGTTTCACCATAAAATTCCCAGCTTCGTTTATTGTCAATATGAAGGGCGTGGACGTAATTTGGTATGTGTGTCCCCGTTTCTTGCATGCATTCAAAGTCGAAAAAAATAGTTTGAAATTTTGGGGTTGTCCAAAGGCGGTATGTAGCACAAATGTGTGTCACAGTTGTCGATCACGTTGTTACAACGCGAGCACAGTTTCTCTTTACATTTGTGACTTGCGAGGTAATAAACCCCACATTTCTCACAAAAGACCCTGCGCTCACACTTACTAACACCCGTCGCCACATTCTGAAAGTGTCTCGCCAAACACTGAGAGCTATGACAAAAGACTTTACAGTTCGGGCAATTCTGAATTTCTGCATCAATTTCGCAACACTGGGGATCTAAACAGGTTTTACAAGCTTTAACACAGGCGTGTGCGTTCTTGTGGCTATATGCTGCATGGCTGGCAGTTAGTGCAGAAATACACCGCCCCCACAAAAGCTTTAATATTTAAAACCCCATAAAAATGCTCTTCATGCAGTAGAACAAAAAGTATTTTAGAATTTGGTGGTGTGGGCCCCGTTGTAAAATATTTCCAATCACCCTGGTCGTGGTACAGAATTTTAATGACCACCTTTAAATGTTTTTCAAAACGAATTTTCCGATTCTCTGGAAAACCCAGCTCTTTGTGCATTTTTTTAGCGCCCTGTAACATTTCCCCATCGGTACAACCTTCATTCAACAAACCGTACACGCTCCCGGCGAAACACAAATTACCGCCCGTGTAATGTAAGTCGATAAGGTGCGCTTTTTTCTGAGCAATTACCCGGCTGTACAGAACGGATTTAAATCTTCGGCGGGCACCCCCCTGCATATTCCTAACTATCGTCACCACTAATCGGAGGCTGTCATCGGTGAGAACCTCTGTGTGGCTCTGTAAGAGGTCTGAGATGTGGCTTAAAAAATCGGCAGCATTTAATTCTCCGGGGTGTCTCCTGCGTGAGAACAAGGGTTTGTTAAAACCACCCGCAGTCAAACGCAGCTGTACAAAATCATTCGCCCCGATGTTTGGAGAAAGTTCATCCAATATTCTCTGGACTGCACCATGCACAGCGTCTATAGCCTGTACATACGAGGCTATTCTGTCGAGATTAACAAAACGAAAGACCTGTTATAACTACGTATACGCTCCAGGAAAACTAAGGGGTCTCTATTCGCCCCTGCACCGCCACCAACCTGATTCAGATCGTTCAGTACAACCGGTTCTCGGTTACCGACATCCTGTTCTGCTACAACACCCTCGGGCCTTAAGTTATTTTCTACCACGGCATTCTCATTGCGTGGTTCGGGCGGCCCTTGGGAAATCTGATGCCTCTCTCTGAATCTTTGACGACACAACAAACATGCTTTTGCCAGTTTAATTCTTTTATTTATGTACAAACGCTTGCTGTTGGCAAGCAGTCGGTCTTTTAAACACTTTTTAGACCGCATGTTTAGTCATTTATCCCGGTGGGTCTTCACCATTGCTCCATGAAATAGCATTATGAGGTAACGAAATCCAGAGGATAGATCGACATCCTCTTTAGAAAAAACGTCTAAGAGGCTAGCGGCGTAAACCTGGATCGTTTTTGGAAACACTGAATGTACACTTGCTAAAGCGGCTCTTAGATTCTCTAAACCCCTCTTTTTATCCACCTCATTAGTGCCCACCTTTGATACTAACTGTGCAATATACCGCACTGAGTCTCCCACATCACCAAGCACCAAGTCTTTAGGCGCGTTATTATTTCGCTCCGCAGGCTTGACACGTTTGGTTTTGGTCAGCGTCTTAACAGCCATCTCCGATGCAGTCACCACCTTAGGGTCCGACATTTCCGCCACATTTGTTTCGCCGCTCGTCGATACAGCTGCTGTGTGAAAAAATAAAAGACTTTTTAATACCACACCAATGCTCCATATCTCAAAATCAGAAAACTACACTGTGATAAAAATAAAAGACTTTTCAACACAACAATCAATGAAATCTAAACGGTCAAAATCAGAAAACTACGATAACTAGGATAAAAACGCCACACATGTGGCGCATCCTTACACAAAGGGCTGCGGGTGAATAGAACAAGTTACCCGGACATGTTGCTACACCGGTTTCCTTTAAGACTGTGGTGGCGCTACTGGGTCAAGCGGCATGGTTAACAGCATATAGACCCCTGGCACAGACCAGTCGCTTTTAACTTTAAAAGCTAAGCAGTTTTAAAATAAGTCTTTTTAACACTCCCAAACAGAAAACTACGCGAACTAGGATCTTTCAGCGAATTAACATCCTAACAAAAGAAGTAACGTTTGCCGTAAGTGGATCATAACACATCTTGACCACGCTTAAATTATATTAACCTTTGATTGTTGATTTCAGACGTTTTGAGCTCGTTGACCTTGTTAACATGTTGGCTCAGCGTCGCAGTTTACTTTTTGAAGGTTTGGGGTCTGCATGGAGAGGGAAAATACCATTAGTGAAAGAATTCAACACCGCAAATTACCAAAAAATAGAAAAACTGTGGGGATTTTTATTATAGACACGTTTAAATGGACATGCTAAAAGAATGTTTTATATAATACCGACCTCTTCTCTCAGGCGATCTGATACTATGCTCCGCACCCTCTGGTATGATGTGAACATCTGCCTGTGTCTCCACAAGGTTTTGCGGTGGTATTGTAAACCCCAAACAAGGTTTTTTAAACGTGTAGCGACTTGTCCCTTCACCCGTGTCTGCGGAATAGAAACATGCGTGTATTGGTTTGGAGAAAGTACCCCTGTGTCTTTAAGACTCACATGGTCATAAAGTGTTATTCAAAACATTGTCGTAATTACTCACCAGGGTTGGGTTGCGCGGTAACTGGCCTTTTTACAGCTGTGGTTTTCGGGGCTAATGGAAATGAATGGATACACACAGTCACAACCACATCACGGAACAACTCCCTGGTAATTCCATTATAATAATTCAATATTGCCTAGTATAAAAATATTATACAACGTTTTGCAACTATAGCTAACATGAGACATGCACTGTGACGTTGTAATTTTCTCACAATAAGCCAGATATACATACCACTGAAATTCGTGGAGTCCTTGTCTTCGTCTATCAAATCGAACAGTGTTAAGTTTGTAAATAGACTATCTTCAGACTGTTATAATTGATCGGCGTGATCCATTCTGATGAGTTAGGCGATAACGCGAGCCTGTAAGAATTGGAATCCAGCCCAAACTTCGCCTGTTACACCGCTGGTACTTATACCCAAACCGATAAACATTCTCTTCTAAGAAACACACATGGCCCCCCATAAAACTATTAATCTTAGGTATCGTTGGGGGTGCACGTACTGGTCTGTAGAAATTATTTTAAGAAACATTTTAGAAAACGTTTTAGACCGTTATAATGTTAAAATCTATATTATTTTAAGACATACAACGGTGTCTAAATTTCATAGCGGTTAAAACGTGGTGAAAATGTGCCTCGGTGTCTGTGTTTGATTCACCAACAGACCGCTAAGAATATTATCAAGCAAAATGTTTTTTATTAACGGTATAAGAAAATGTATCTATTCTTTATAGCGATGTGTTCACAAACCAAGCTTGACGTTTTGAGGTTTTATTTTTTCGCGATGCGATGTTAAGAACATTTTTGCGTGAAATACATGTGGTGCTAATAAATTAGAAAACTTTACATGAATATAAAATGTTTTTAAACTTTCCCTGTGCTCAATTTTAGCCTCCCCCCCCCCGACTCTACATTCCAGAGCCTTTAACTAACCCCCACACACCGCACGTCTCCAAAACATCTCAAATTATCTCTAATACGTGATTTTAAAACGTTAAGACCAATCCGTTAAAGTATAAAGAACAACACCCCATCATTTGTTGCCTTAATACCTTAAAGACTTTTACGCTTGCGATGTGTGGAAATTTATCTCAAACATTCTAAAAAGCTGTCGCGAATGTGTTATTAAAACTAAACTGTGTCTTATTACATTATTTTAAAAACTTTAAGACCAACCCCGCGTGTTTAAAATTTCTTTTCCGGGCAAACACATCATTTGTGTTTGCGTTGTGTGTTAATACTTTTAAAGTTTAAAACTTATAAACTGATATGTGAATACTTTTCGCTCTCGATAAAACAACGGGGGGGGGGTCGTTTTAAAGCAACACAACCAATTGAAAAATGTCTTGTGTTATGTAGGCGTGGTTACACCATTGGCGTATATTCTTAAACGCTCCGGCCTGACAGGGTCGCAAGCGCGTCCCTGGAGCTGTCAGACACCGGCCCTTGTTGGGAGCTGCGAAGATGGCTTCTTTGTGTGGAGAAACATCGGGGTCCGCTACTCTACAAAGTGAAGAGGTAGGCGGCTAAAATATTTTTTCTGATCGTGGAATTGTTGTATCGGCGCTTAGCGTATGTCATTTTAATGCTTGGTCTTCTTTTTAGCAAAACCCGACCCTGCCCTCTGCACCCTGTGACAGCGGCGGGGGTGTGAGTTCAGCGGGGGTACCAGATGTTGAAGAACTGCTGGGTGCTAGTGATGATACCATGCTACAAATGGTAAATATTAACGAAAAACCTTAGCTCAAAAGTACGTTAAATGCTCGATATTTTAGGTACAAAGCATGTCTATTTTGTTAAGCCTTCCTTTTCTTTTTCCTTTAATAGAATAAAGAGGATGTGGACGGGTCAATCTTCAGCCTACCGGCACAACTGAATGTTTCGTGTGTATGCTTGTGTGTTCGGCCAAATGTTAATAAAGCTGATGCCCAACCAGGTTTAGCTAACGATGTCCCTAATGAGCCCGATGTTATGGCCCAGATTGTGAAAGCAGTAGTTTATTGCATCTTCAAACACTGTTTAAAGGGGGTCCTGGTTGATGACTGCCCGGCCTGTTTGATTGACCATCCCGGTCAGCGGGGTCACACATGCCTGTCTGTCGGCTACACAGATGGGTTTGAAGACGTGACGTTTGCCGCTTTAGAAATGTATAAGTCTCTCAGTTTAGCCCGAATTTTATCAGCTGTTCTGTACACCGCCAGGTGTCTGGGTTCGTACACCACTACAAATGACACTGAGCGGGGCATAAAACAGTTGCTGAAAAACATAATTGAGGACCGCTCCCCATACAAGCATGTACACACCATACTTGGACAGCTGGATGAAAAATTAGTAGACGTGACTTTTGATGCGTTGCAAAAGAAACACTATTCTTTTTTTACAGACGCAAAAAAAAAGATCTATGTAAAATGTGAATACAGCTTTCACTCTTGTTTTACAGACCCGGGTGTGCCATTGTCCAAAGAATGAAGAATTTTGAATGTATACGTCTGAATTCTTACTAAGAGTGCTTTACACACTTCTCTCTACAAAGCTTGATATGCAAAACAAAGAGTCGAATGCTAATGTCCTTAAATTTGTTAAAGAGATAGATGTGTATGTCAAGAACTTGAGTGAAATTATTGCAGATCTGATGTTTTCAGATCAGAAACGGAAGCCCGGGGGATTCTACAGTGTGTATTCCAAAATACAGCGTGTTCTGCACAGAACCTGTGGTAACACCATCCCGCTGATTACGCAGGCAAATTTTTTTGCTCTGCTAGATCGGATCGCCCAGTGTGGTTCGCATGGCTTTAGACATGGGGAGCGGAAGGGGGTTATGAATGCTTTTTTAGATGCCTCAAAGTTTCTCAGCAATGTTGGTGGTGGTTAAGCGTACAGAACTAATTTTCCACACCAACATTTAATTGTTGAATGCAAACGGGATCTGGTAACGCGTGTGTACTGTGATGTTTCTGTGTTTGAAACGCCCACTGTTGAAATAAAGCGGTTCACATTTCACATACTTGCAAACTGGAGTCCGTAACTTGTGTAACTTGTGTAAAAAGTGATGCTGCGCTGTTTCTGTGTTTGAAAACCCACTGTTGAAATAAAGCGGTTCACATTTCACATACTTGCAAACTGGAGTCTGTAACTTGTGTAAAAAGTGATGCTGCGCTCTTTCTGTGTTTGAAAACCCACTGTTGAAATAAAGTGGTTCACATTTCACATGGTGTTTGTCCTGCAAGTTCTTTCCGTGAGACTTTATGCAGTGTGTGTGTGTGGGTGTATGTATGTGCTTACAACCCTGATGCTTTTGAAACACAGCTTGTGCAGCGTATAAGCACCCCGGCCACCCGGGATCTCGCGGCCCTCACCAGACTCCCCACGCCGCCTTAACTACCTGATTCCCTAGGGTTATAATAGAGCGCACTCAACCCCGCTGCAGACATGGTCCCCTTCCAAACCAATACACACTTTCACACACCTAAAGCGAGGGATGCGCCGCCTTGGGGCTTTGGGACCCTGAGGCTCTGGACCGACAGGCCGGGGGAGAAGGTGGGGGTTCCGACCCTTAACGACACACCATTGGCTCCTGAGGGGGCGGGACATGCACACATTACAACACGCCATTGGCTGGCAAGGGGGCGGGACATCCACCCACCGCTGACTCCCATTGGCTGGAATAAGGGGGCGTGGTACCTGTCACAAGTTTGACGAAAGGTGTCGCTTTATACTACTTAGAATATATTTTTTCTGTACTACAATGTGCTGTATTTTTTTTCACCTCTACATGTATCTCTTTTAACAGCGTAACTGTCATGTTCGTAGACCCCTCCTCTTAAGGACGCTCGAGCCCTTCCTTGTTTTCCACTCATCGCCCGCACCTGCTCCCTGTTCTAACCCCCTTTCAGTTCTCCTTAAAAGCCAGGCGCTCACTTTATTCGGGGCTCTGCATCTGATCTCCGTATCATGCAAGCAAGTTTGTCCTTGGTTTGGTTTGAGTGATGCCAACCCCCCCCCCAAAAAAAAGAACACTCTACAGTACATCGTGGGAAGAAAAGCAAAGTAGACTTACCTTTAAAGGTACAGACTAGTACAGAGGTTGCACAAAAGAATATGGTAGGAGTTATTGTTTGTGCTGTTTGTGTGTGGGGGGAATTCATGCAGATAAGCAGTCAACATATTTCAGTGTGGATTTTATTGATATTTCCTGCAAACTTATACATTTGCGGTTAAAGACTGAAGGAAGGGTCTGAATACATTTGCAAAGCACTGTATGTGAGCATATTATGCATGGAAATAGCACTATACAACACGTGCTTATCTTTTTTACACACATAGTGAAATAAATCTGAAATATATATACTTGATGGACAAAAAATACTGTTACAGATTAAATAAGTCTTTACGTTTGATTTGATAAGCCAAAGCGAAGGAAGTTAAAATAAAAAAAAACAGAAATGCACACTTATTGTATTAGTTTGAGTAGGGAGCTACATCAGCATGTGTAGGCTGCAAAGGAACAAGTAACTGTTAATTCCATGTTGACATAACATTTCAGCTGTGGAGCCTTCTTCAGGTGAGGCTCAACAGCCAACATGTGCTTCTTTTCTTTTCCTTTCAGCACGGAATTAACCTTTATTTGTCACTAATTGTATTGTCTTACAGAAAATGTTTATTCAACCAATTAATTGTGAATTTTAATTTTAATATGCTTCTTTGTCACATACATTTAAAAATGATCATTTTGACTAATTATCTAGTTGATGAAATATGGTGTGGAGCACAGTTTTGAAATATATCAAAATTTTGTGCATGTAAAAGACCCCTCAATTGCAGTTGAAGGTCTGACAGACCTTTTTCATCCACATATCCATAATCTGTATTTTCAGCTATAGCCCCCCCTGCCCTCAGAGGAACATCATTGTTATCGGTGCAGCAGTAGGCATTCCAGAAGTGGCTTGGGATGTTAACACGATTCACCATAGTGTTTTGACCAGGGACCACACCAGTCACCACATACATATGAGAGCAGCCAGCTGTCAGATTATCCCTCAGTCTCTGTTCATACTTGTTCCAGTGTTGGGTATTCAGGGTTTTGCTCATGGGAGCCACATTGGTCAGAGTGAAGGTGGCGAAGGACTCAACGTTCTCACTGTGATGACCAGCAGGGTTCAGATGGCCTCGGTCCCAGTTTTGGAAATCCTCATCAACAGCCTGGCTCCACTTCAGCTTGTACATTTGCCTGTATTGCTCTATACGTTCGTTGCATGACTGTTGCTTGTTGTAATTAGCAATCTGTCTTTTGGTATCAATCTCTCTCATCTGAGTTTGTGAAAGACTTCTGTGCACCAGCTGAAATGCAGAACATGCCTTATTTTGGACAATTGGTTTGAATAATGCTTATCCATTTTCAAGAGAAATGCTTTCATTTGTAAATATAAAACTATCTGGAGGACAAACTAAAAACAATTAGGAGTAATTGATTAAATACAGAATAATGTGGATTGCAATAGTGAAAAACTACTTCATTCATTGCATACAGACTACAGTAATGGGAGATGAATCTATACAATTCTCAGACATGCTTTCTCTCAGTTTTTCTAATATAACATTCTGATCAAAGACTTCATGCATGTAAGATCACATAAAAACCAAGTTAAGCAATCATGAGAAATATTGGGCAGTGTAGCTGTGCAGACCACACTTTATTACTGTATTACTGTAGGTATATTATCTACATTCCAAATGTGCCTAAACAATGACACAGGACTAACAGTCCTACTGTATTATTTATACTATGTCTTGAAAGCCCAAGTGAATCAAGGTGAAACATAGCACATTCGTATAGTTATTTCATTAGAAATATCCAATCTGTACTCAACAGAAGGGAAACGTAGAAGGTACATAGATTATTAAAAAGTTAACCATTTAATTATGAAAGTCTCTGATACATTATCCATACAAACTGGTATTTATGTTTTTTTAAACATTCACATGTCAAAGGTCAATTCTAAAACAGTTTAACTAGCAGCGCACCTACCTGTGGCTCAACATTGAAATAGCCCTGACGCCCCCCTGTTCCATTACGGAGATCCATCTCGTAGGCAGAATACAGTGGGATGCGCCTGCCTCTGTCATACAGAGAGGCAAAATGGTATTGATTCCCAGTTCTCTGACAGACAAATGCAGGAGACTGTTGCCCATAAGCTGAGAGGCATGTTTGAAATCTTTCTGGATGGACATCTTGAGGAACAGGAAGAGCCACCTCATCCAGGCCTATCACAGGTGTGTTTCTAAAGAAAAATATGTTACACTGATTGAAATCATTAAAAACCTCTCCATTGACTGTGCACAGTGCAGCCAGTGCCAGACACAGTACAGAGATAGACTGCATGTTGCAGGCAAGGGAGAGCAACAGCTTATGGGCTCCAGACACACAGGTTCCTTCCTGTTCTATAGAGGCCAGGGATGAGTCAGCATTTCCACTGAATAAATCTGAATAAATACATAATTAACAGTGTGATGTCACTATTGGTGAGTAAAGGAAATATGATGAGGAACAAGTAAAGGTTTATTCCATGCTGAAGAGAGAAGTGCTGCTGCAGCCATCTACTTGAAATATGACGAATGCTTGAATTTGCCAGAAATTTCATTATAAGCTATTTCTTCTAAAAAAATATTAGGAGACAAGTGGTTATCTGTAGGTTTTATTAAATTAAAAATATCTTCATGAACTTTAAAAGCATCTGCACAAGAGTGCTATGCTTTACCTTTGTTATGTTGTGTAAAAATCCTTAAATAAATTGCACTGTGCCCAAAATCTTATTCAATTTTAATAAGATTTTTGAAGGAAAGGGATTGAAGTACTGAAAGCCTGATTTGTAAAATATGACACCCAGTGGGGCTGCTTTCTTCATATTGGAGTAGAGCAATTGTGTGATGGTGGCTGAACCTCTCAAAAACTGAGATGATCTTCTACATTGGCTTGTGATTTTACCGTAACACAGGTCTCTGTCTATTCGTACCTCACCCAAAAAGGTTTTAGTTTATGCAGTCAAAAATACCTCTATTTCTCTTGTGCAGGTTCTCCCTAAAAAATGACCTGTAACTGCACTGAGTGTTGTAGAGACTTTTGTGAAAGTTTTTGTGGCTAGACACTAATCTCTCTAGTTACCCTTGTGTCCCCTAATTACGTTAATATAGTTATCATTACCAAAGAGTTTCTACTCTTTTTCATTAGTACAGTAGTTTGATTGTGGAGTGTAAATACACTACAGTATATGACTGGAATTCGTACAGTATGCCACATACATTGTAAGTTTCATCACAAATTCTGCACTTATTTACTCTTCAGTCATTCTTTATTTATTTACTGCACTTAAAGCTCAACCAGGGCTACACTGCTGCTGGATTTTGATGCAGCTTCAGACAATACCATTGACAATACAGTACAAAAAAAAATATTGTTAGAGCTTCATATTCTTATTTTCAACTTGTGATCCAGTACCACTATCATGAGAAAGTATTTCAATGATGTGGCGATATTTACTGTTTTAGTGTATTGTAGGAGTTTGGGGAATTTACTGCAACAATTTATTAATTGTAACAGTAAATTAAATGGTGGTAATTTTTGGCTATTAGGAATCAATTGTCAGAATAATCAGTAATACACACACGGGTTCAAATACACTAAATACATTTATTAATACATTAGATTGTGCATATAAAAACATATAACAGTCTGCCTGGATACACATGGCATATCTTATTGTGAGGGTTACCAAGATAAAGAATATATCACAAAACATGAAGAGATACAAAACAAGGAATATGCATTTAGTATACCATTCGGCTATACTATGCCCTTAATCAGTCTCATTAATATCGATTCTTCATTAGATACTCATAAGTGAATACATTACTTATACGAATTAAATTGATATCAACCTGTGTTGAGATAACAATTGAATTCTCGAGATCATAATGTGGAATATTGGGTTTATACTTATCTAGTACGGATTTGAACTGTATCTCCTGCCAAGGACAACAAAGGAACAGCTGACAGGCTCTGTCGACGTGTATTCAATCCGCGATCCTCTGGCCCAGGGCCAACCAGTCCTGGTGCAGCTCCAAGTTGTAAGGAGAAGGACGGAGAGAGTTCTGATGGCTTTGTGCTGTCAGCTGTTAGTCTCCGGAGACCTGCTAGTTAGCATTGCGCCGAACCAGGAATCTGTGCACAGAGGTGACACAGTCCAAGCAATCACGCTATGGGGTGAAGGAACTTGGTTTGCTTCTGGCGTAGTGGCTACCTCTGAAGAACAGTATTCAGATGTCGACAAAAGTCCAACCCTATTGCTCCATTGATCAGGTAGACATCCAGGGTGATTGTTATCAGTTCACCAAGTCTTGTTGCAGGCTTGACCTTGGGCAGAATTCTGTCTTTACTTACAGGATCTCTCTGGCATGGCACTAAGTCCACCACTCAGACACAGCATGCATAGGGTTATAGGATCCCATTTATTTTGTGGCATCCAGAGTGCAGAGAGATATTTAAATGAAGTTTGCATTGTATTTAGTTAGAAGGCAGCATATCTCTTATGTGGTCTCTGTAGGCATTAAGAGTTTAATGATTTGTAGCAGTCTGGGGTTTTCTGGGTAACCAGAATGTTAGGCCTCTGAAACACCTTGTTTGTAAATACTGTACAGATCCAGCCATTCAAAACATGCAGGGTATGCTGAGGTACAAAGCGGTGGGCGTGTCGCATCACAATGCGTCATATCGCATCATACCGCATTTTAAAGCATGCAAAGTAGATTATGTTAATAGTATCCGGAATCACCTCGTAAAACCGCCAGGTGGAGCTTATAAAGCTTAACCTCTCATGTACAGCATTTGAGCTGTCACCAGAAAACACCTGGTTTCAAACCCCGATCACTGATGAGGGATGATCTTTATTCAATTAAGAATTTAATTTGTATACTCTTTAGACTTTTTACATTTAAACTGTGTATTACAGCATGTTAATCATTATACATTAAAAAGTTGGTATATTTTATAAAAGCAAGATTGCTCAGCTGGACAAAAGTACACAACCTACCACCTTTATCATAAATATTTTAATTATGCAGAAACATTTTATGCATCCAAGTCTTTACCGAAGATATTACTAATAGTATTAATAATGAATGACCTTGGACAAGCTGTAAACTAAAAGTATTACCCTGGTCCACATTCTTTGTAACGGTCTTTGTAAACGAGAGACTATTTTTTCATTGACAAAAAGGAACACCACAGCATTCCGATCACGTATTTGTTTCCAATCATACAAAGTCTCCGATTCACCATGCCTTTCACATGCCCATAAACGATATTAATTTAGGAACATAAACATATTATGTAAACTGTACTGTATATGGCTTGTCTTGGTAGTTTAAAGAAAAAATACACACCAGTATTCCATTTCTCCCTAAACATTTTAAGCATCAAAGTCTTACATGTGGTTATTTCTGAAACGTTTTTACGTGCTCCTTCTGACCATATTACTGTACGTTTATATACTTTGTGGAAAGTGATCGTTTTAACCTTTTCTGCGAATATGCTCGTTATCGGAGTAAACAAAAGCATACTTTTAGAATTTGATTAATAGGAAATATAATATGGAATCGCGTATCTAAAGAAATTAATAACGATATAATTATATTCATGTACTGTAGCACAAACAGTAGTATAAGACTTTTTATTGATGTGTATGGCTGTTTAACAGTTGTTCACGTGTCTGTGGTGTGATGGCTTAAGCTTGTGTCTTATCAGCTTGAGGTCTGGTGTTCAAATCCTGCTATCACCATGAGTTTTCTTTTAACAAATAAACATTTCTTTGAAAAACTAAAATAGCAAATATTATGGGCACTATATTGACATTTTTTATATTTCTAAATATCACAAAATGTTTGTACGGTATGTACATAGCGGTACGGGTTTGTACCGCAAAGTTTGAATGGCTGCATCTGTACATAAAGTAACTTGTGTGTTGTATGTTTTGTTGTGCATGGTGTAGTTTGTGATCATTAATAAACATTGGTTTAAGTATGTGTACCTGGATTATTACTCCTCTCAACAAAGCTGTGCCAGAGAACAAATACATGTGCCTCTAATTATACCAGCGGCTCACATATATTCTGCACTGCACTTATAAATTGGGGGATATGATAAATTGTTGTACTTATTGACTAAACCGCTCTGTAAATGCCTGATTTTCACCAGTTTCGTAAGCCCCGTTTGTAACAATCTCATTTAATGGCTTATTTCTATTTTCAGCTAACAAAATTACCTTTTGGTTATTTGATTCCATATTAATATTATGTATTAATTAGATAATTAAAAAAAGGATTACAACAGATTAAATGAAGCTAATGTTTTCACTGATATCTAAGGCACAACAAGTATCACTTATCAATCTTGTTTGGCCAGTGAAGATTCTTTGAGCAGTGTATAACGAAATAGCAAAGTCATCTTGCCACAGAAATGAGTGTGGATGATCTGAGTGACTGCATCAGTATATGTCGAAATGCTGACAGTGTATTCTAAATTAAGAATTTTGTTGTCAAGCACATATGCAGTACATCAATTCCTACTTAAAAATTTACAAGTAATTAAGATTTAAATAGTCTTCTATCATGTCATCTCTTCTTTTGATCCTTTTTACTGCTGGCCAGTTAGATCATCAACAAAATAAAGATGTAACTGCAGATGCTAATGAGGATCATTTACAGTGCCTTGCGAAAGTATTCGGCCCCCTTGAACTTTTCAACCTTTTGCCACATTTCAGGCTTCAAACATAAAGATATAAATTTTTTATTTTATGTGAAGAATCACCAACAAGTGGGACACAATTGTGAAGTGGAACGAAATCTATTGGATTTTTGAAACTTTTTTAACTAATAAAAAAATGAAAAGTGGGGCGTGCAAAATTATTCGGCCCCCTTGCGTTAATACTTTGTAGAGCCACCTTTTGCTGCGATTACAGCTGCAAGTCGCTTGGGGTATGTCTCTATCAGTTTTGCACATCGAGAGACTGAAATTCTTGCCCATTCTTCCTTGCAAAACAGCTCGAGCTCAGTGAGGTTGGATGGAGAGCGTTTGTGAACAGCAGTTTTCAGCTCTTTCCACAGATTCTCGATTGGATTCAGGTCTAGACTTTGACTTGGCCATTCAAACACCTGGATACGTTTATTTGTGAACCATTCCTTTGTAGATTTTGCTGTATGTTTGGGATCATTGTCTTGTTGGAAGATAAATCTCCGTCCCAGTTTCAGGTCTTTTGCAGACTCCAACAGGTTTTCATCCAGAATGGTCCTGTATTTGGCTGCATCCATCTTCCCCTCAATTTTAACCATCTTCCCTGTCCCTGCTGAAGAAAAGCAGGCCCAAACCATGATGCTGCCACCACCATGTTTGACAGTGGGGATGGTGTGTTGAGGGTGATGAGCTGTGTTGCTTTTACGCCAAACATATCGTTTTGCATTGTGGCCAAAAAGTTCGATTTTGGTTTCATCTGACCAGAGCACCTTCTTCCACATGTTTGGGGTGTCTCCCAGGTGGCTTGTGGCAAACTTTAGACGAAACTTTTTATGGATATCTTTGAGAAATGGCTTTCTTCTTGCCACTCTTCCATAAAGGCCAGATTTGTGCAGTGTAAGACTGATTGTTGTCCTATGGACAGACTCTCCCACCTCAGCTGTAGTTCTCTGCAGTTCATCCAGAGTGATCATGGGCCTCTTGGCTGCATCTCTGATCAGTCTTCTCCTTGTCTGAGCTGAAAGTTTAGAGGGACGGCCAGGTCTTGGTAGATTTGCAGTGGTCTGATACTCCTTCCATTTCAAGATGATCGCTTGCACAGTGCTCCTTGGGATGTTTGAAGCTTGGGAAATCTTTTTGTATCCAAATCCGGCTTTAAACTTCTCCACAACAGTATTACGGACCTGCCTGGTGTGTTCCTTGGTCTTCATGATGCTCTCTGCGCTTTCAACAGAACCTTGAGACTATCACAGAGCAGGTGCATTTATACAGAGACTTGATTACACACAGGTGGATTCTATTTATCACCATCAGTCATTTAGGACAACATTGGATCATTCAGAGATCCTCGCTGAACTTCTGGAGTGAGTTTGCTGCACTGAAAGTAAAGGGGCCGAATAATTTTGCACGCCCCACTTTTCATTTTTTTATTAGTTAAAAAAGTTTCAAAAATCCAATAGATTTCGTTCCACTTCACAATTGTGTCCCACTTGTTGGTGATTCTTCACATAAAATAAAAAATTTATATCTTTATGTTTGAAGCCTGAAATGTGGCAAAAGGTTGAAAAGTTCAAGGGGGCCGAATACTTTCGCAAGGCACTGTAATCACTGTTTGTCTTTTCTCAATCACATTGTCAAGCTAAAACTCATCAAGACTCCAGGGAGGAAGTCTAACAACCAAATTAGCTGTCACCCTAATGAAATGGACACATCTACAGATGCATAAAAGCAAGACAGAATTTTGTCTTGACTCACATGTTTATAGGTTGTTTACAGAATTCTTAGTGGAACTAATCCTCAGGCCCGTTAAGCAATATTTTCTTTTTCAACCTGTTTTAATTTCCACTTTGGCCTCTCTGACACAGTCTACCAGTCTTTATCTTTCCACTGCCTGGATCCTGGCCATAGGTCCTACAGTCTGCAGTGAGTCCAGGTGACCTGCGCCCCTAGGCTCAAGATGGTAATCCTTGATGGCAAACCCAGGATACCTAGATGACTCCGATTTAAAGCACACCCTTTGATCTTTAGCTCATAGGATGAAGAAAACTACAGTCTGCAATCTGCCAATTTTGTGTACTGTAGACTCACAAGACTCACAAGAAGCAACTACTGGATATCAGATCCTAGAAAACCCTGTACTTACAGTACAACACATGTAAACATACGTTTGTAAAGTACTGAATGGAAATTTGTTGTGCTGGATGCTGTAACATCAAAGTATGGAAGATTGATCATAGTGTTATCTTCATACTAGAAGTGTGCATAAGAGTCTCAAGAGCTTTTTGAAGCTTCTCTACATAATGGCACTTCCATCACAATATCAGCCTTGGTGTTTGTACAGGGTACAGTACATCTATTACCATGGATTCGTTGAATTCATTTATATTAGTGAATTTGTAAATGAAAGCTCTCTGGTGCATTTTCAGGTCAGCATGGTATGATCCTGTCTCTGCTGTGTTGTGGGGACAGATTTTCCTGTTTACTAAACACCTGCATGAGGTGAGGTGGCTGCTGTCTTCTGGTTACCATCAGTACCTCAGGTCTGCAATGTGCTGAGCTGCCACTTATAAGGGTTACCAGACACTTGTGCAGTTCGTAATGGTTATTATAACACAGAATCAAAATAATTCAAAGATGAACATACCTTTGAAAAGCATGAGCATTGGAACAGTGAAATGAAATCTGACATTTTGCTGTACATTAATAGAATTTGCATTTCAGATCAAAGGATTACATTAGGCACAAATATAGAATTTCAGCATTTATTTTTGTGTAGTATTTTGCATACATGCTTAGTCATGTTAGAACAATATAACTTCTTTGAAAAACCTTAGGGTGATATTCGGTTTTGGCTTAACATTCGACCCACATGCCCACAATATACGTGCAGTATATTGTCAAAACATTTTTTTTTACCTCAGAAATATTGCTAGACTACGCCCTATGTTATCAGTTACTGTGGCTGAAAAGTTGATCAACACATTTGTGTTCTCTCAAATTGACTACTGCAATGCTCTACTCGCTGGGGTATCAAAATCTATTTTGAACAAACTGCAGTATGTCCAAAATTCGGCAGACAGAATCCTGACTAGGTCTAATGCAAATGATCACATCACACCTATCCTGGAGTCCTTGCACTGGCTTCCGGTCAAATTCCGTGTGGACTTTAAAATCCTCATGCTTACCTATAAGGCTCTGCATGGCTTGGCACCTCAGTACCTGTCTGAACTATTATCACCCTACTCCCCACCTCACAACCTTCTAATTATGGTCTCCTAACTGTCCCCCAAGCTCGTCTACATTGTATTGGTCACAGGGCCTTCTCCTGTTATGCCCCCAAGCTCTTGAACTCTCTTCCCAAGGATATCAGAGAGTCACTCTTCTCTAAACTCCTTCAAATCCAGACTGAAAACTTTCTTCCTTAGAAAAGCCTGTACTTAACTGGTTCCATTCTTTACCCCTCTGCTTCTACTTTTCTTAGTATCGCTATCCACGGTCTCCTCTGTATATTGTAATTGTGTTTTATCTTGTGTATTCTTTTTATTTATTGTTGTTGTCATTCTGTAAAGCGCTTTGAGAAGGCACCTTTAAAGGCACTATATAAAATAAAGTTTATTATTATTTATTATCACAAAATCAACAATATGGGATTTATTGATAAAAGAACGATTAGAGGACTAAGCGATCGGCAAAGACCAGGTCATCCAAAAACAGACAGAAATAGCATTACATTTGTAAACAAATTCCCTAATATAACAGCCAAAGACAATGTAGACAATCCCCTGAGTGCAGTGGAGAAAGAATCTCAATTCACTAAGTGCAAAAGACAGAATCACAAGGGCCACAATGCAAGATGTAAACATAGATGTAAAGTTCTGAGGGGAAATGGGCTGTGCTGGATGCTGTACCAATTAAGGTGTGGAAGATTGATCACAGTGTTGTTTTCATTGTGGAAACATGCATAAGACAGTATTTTTTGAAGCTTCTCCACATAATGACATTTCCATCACAATATCAGTGGTGGTATCTGTACATCTATTGATTTATATTAGTGTGCAGGAGACAGAATCACAAGGGCTACAGTGGAAGATGCAAACTTTTCATCAGCATTGAAAGAGAAAGGCCCTGTTAGAATTCCCAAAGAAGTAAAAAGATTAGTCACAAAATTTCATGGAAGGACAAGACAAAACTAAAACCTTTATCAGAGTGATGGAAAGGTAAATGTGTTGGGAATGAGATAAACTGCAAATGATCTTAATTGTTGTAAAAGACCAGTTTGGCCCTGCTATGATTTAGAAAGCTTTTCTCAATTAATATAAGCACTTAGTTTTGCATATTGTTATTTGACTTACTGCCATTTGTTTGACTGCTTAAAATACAATAAAGATGTGTCATAGCAATTGAATTAAGATAGACTTTTTGACAAAGATAAACTTCATTTCACTGTTCTAATACCATTTTCACTCCATTAGACTCTAATATCAACACAGTGTTACAGTAGAGGGATGTAAAAGCTGAAGTATAAACCAGTTTGGCCCTGTTTTGATCAAGAAAGCTTTTCTCAATTTATTTAAGCACTTAGTTTTTCATATTTTACCTCATTTAACCTATAGACTTACAGTATGGTTTACATAGAACTCAAAATAGAAGAAAAATATGCCATAGCAACTGACTTCAGATAAAAACTTTTTAATAGAGGCACAACATTTATCTTGCATTGCATGTGTTTCCTATTATTCCCTGAAACCAGCACATCTGTATTTTTCACTTCCCTTTTAGCAGTCACAGACTTCAAATTCTAAGAGTTTGTCTTCAATTTGTAACAGTACAAACACATTATAAAAGAGAAAACAGCAGGTCCAGGAAAAGAATACTACAGCACTATAGAAACAAAACATACAACAAACATTTTCCAATAGTTCTGATAAAATACAAAAAAAATACAAAAAACAAAATATCTTCATTCTGTAAGAGCATTGACAGATAGTGATGGGGACACTATACTGTTAAAAGGCAGCACACTTTGGATGAGACATAAAACCAAAGTCCTGACTCTCTGTGGTCAGTTAAAATCCAAGGGCTTTTCTCAAAAAGAGTCAGGGTGCTATCCCAACATTTTGCCCAAATGTCCTATTAGCATTTACCAATCATGGTCTCCTAATAAACCCCATATAAGAATTGGTTTAATTACTCTGTTTTTCTCATACTGATAGCTGATGTGTGGTGAGCATACTGGCACATTATTGCTACTGTCGCATCATCCAGGTGGATGCTGCACCTTGGTGGTGGAGGGGAGTCAACATTACCTGTAAAGCGCTTGGAGTCAAGTGGCTAGAAAAGTGCTATAGAAGTGTAAGGAATTTATGATGATGATGATGATGATGATTACAGCTTTAGGTGACTGGGAAGTGTCTCTTACACATGGCAGAGTAAACACTTCTAGCATCAAAGCAGAGAGGGTGTTCGTTGAGATGTGGGGGTTCCTTCTTCGAAATCAATTGTAATGTCTACCTTGACATACCTAAGGTCGTGTCAGGCAAAAGCCCCTGTTTCATGATCATCCAAATAAAACCTGGCTGGAGCGAAATACCTGAACCTTTGCTAGAGAGAGCTTGCTATTTTGTGTTTTGAGGGAACTTGAGTTTCCTGGGTAAAAGATATATTGGTTAGAAATGTCTTTTTTGCTTAGGATGCATTTTCAGAATAGAGAAATAGGCTCTATCCGTCCTGCCCCTCACCGCGTACCCCAGCCGGGCGCTCTTTGGCTGCAGCGCCGAGCGAATGCGCTACATTAATGTAGGGCTTTTAGGCTCACGTGGATTTGCACCCTACACCCTGCGGTACCGCTGTGTACATACCGTATGAACATTTTGTGATATTTAGAAATATAAAAAATGTCAATATAGTGCCCATAATATTTGCTATTTTAGTTTTTCAAAGAAATGTTTATTTGTTAAAAGAAAACTCATGGCGATAGCAGGATTTGAACACCAGACCTCAAGCTGATAAGACACAAGTTTAAGCCATCACACCACAGACACATGAACAATTGTTAAACAGCCATACACATCAATAAAAAGTCTTATACTACTGTTTGTGCTACAGTACATGAATATAATTATATCGTTATAAATATCTTTAGATATGCGATTCCATATTATATTCCCTATTAATCCAATTCTAAAAGTATGCTTTTGTTTACTCCAATAACGAGCGTATTCGCAGAAAAGTTTTAAACAATCAATTTTCACAAAGTATATAAACGTACAGTAATATAGTCAGGAGCACGTAAAAACGTTTCCGAAATAACCACATGTAAGACTTTGATGCTTAAAATGTTTAGGGAGAAATGGAATACTGGTGTGTATTTTTTCTTTAAACTACCAATGCCAGCAATATACAGTTTACATAATATGTTTATGTTCCTAAATTAATATTGTTTATGACCTTCAGATACGTTATGCTCCTCTTCTTTTATGCTCAGCTACTAAAATGTATCTTTAGTTGTAAAATTCCATATAAATATTCAATACTTAGTGGATTAAAACGTGCACAGTAAAGAGATTAAATGATTAAATCTTTCCACTACCGACCAATGCACCACGAGTGCCCCTGTCGGTTATTTTGGCCAGCCAATCATGTACCACAGTATGACGTAGGTAGTTGCTTGTGGTATGGGTTTGTATTGCGAACTTTGAATGGCTGCATCTGTATTTAGAAAGGCAGCTCATCTCTTATTTGAAGAAGTTCAAGTAGGTAGCTGCGACAGCATGAGTAGGCTGCAAGGAAACAAGTAAAATTTTATTCCAAGAAGAAAAGAAACTCAACATTTTGACTATAGAGCCTTCTTCACCCTCTCCTTTTTTCCTCTCTCTTACACCTGAGAAGGTAGTTGAAACAGAGTTGAAACATTGTGCTTCTTGTTCTTCAACCACTCCGGGGGGATGGAGGTTAATCAGACCTAATTAACCAATTAACATACCTTTCCAAACTACTTTAACCCAGCTTCCCGTTCCCACTGTGCTCAGTATTGGTTACTACCTTCAGAGCTGTACTTCTCTTCTGCAAAATTTCCTTGGACTTTTTCTTGGCTTCTGGATTATCTGCTTAGCTTTGGACTTTGACTTTTGGATATCATCTAGGATACTTCTACCTTTGTTTCCCTGTGGCTTTACTGACCTCATCAAGTTTTGGACCTCGACCTCGAATTTCGCTAGGAATTCTTTGTTGTGTGACTTCTTGCCTGCATAAGGTCATTCCTTACAAAAATAAATGCACTGCAGCATAACATTACATGCCTCTAATTATACCAACCACTCAGGTACCACCAGTTTTGTGACCCCCAGTTGTAACATTCTGGAGAATGACACAAAAGTAAGAACTTGAATGAATACTTCACTTCAAATTCCTTAGAGACTGAAAGGTTATACTAAAAAGTCTTTGATTTGTAACTATTGATTGACTTTGTTGAATGGCTTCCTTACACGATATAAAACAATTTTTTTCAATGCAGCCATATTCCTTCCCTTCTGATTTAGAGAAATTGGCAACATCATCTCCCTTCTCACTGGAAAAGCCTTGGCACAGACAACAGTTTTTGGTAAATGAAGATCTGACGCACTGCAATTTCCAACTCTGCAGCTCAAATTCCATTTGGTATTTGATTCTTTCAGAACATGAGTTAAATCATCAACCGATTACTGCAAATGAATCAAGGAAACCAGACAATGGCTTGCTATGCCATTAAATTCCAGACTTTTACCATCAAAGCTGGATGGGGGGAAGAAGGTCCTTACTGCCATATATTGTGCTGGATTATCCAAATAATTGAAGGAAAAATTAGCATGCCAAGATATATCACAAGACCTAGAAGTTGTCATCCATTTGGCTTCCTGTCTGGACATGTTCCTTCAACAATTAATCCAGAAGTGATGCCTGCAGATGCAGATGGATGCACCTGGAACTTCTGAAGTTCCCTTACCCAGAGAACTGCCTGAACCTGAACTGTCATTCTGGCTACTATAACAGCATCCAAAGAGGTAGGGAGAGTCAGGTTTTCTCCAGCCAAGCATCAGCAACACAGAGTGAATGGGCTCTGCACCCATTGGGAGGGAAGAGACACCTCTGAGATCTCTGGAAATGCCTCAGCTCTGTAAAGATAGGGGAGACCTTACTGAGCGGTGGCCTTTGATTTCCTCATTAACCTCACTGCCTTAATCTACCAGACTTGCTGTACTAGGGAACCCAGCAAGTCCACATCAATGCTTTTTGTTGACTCTGCAGTCACCAGGAATTTTACTGATTCAGGACTAGCTCAACATTTGAAGATTCTTCAAATTCTTCAAGACCACTTGGCACCAGAGTCATCTTCCTCTGAGTCACCCTGCTCCTTGTTCTGGGATGGAATCGTACAAGATGTGAATTGAAGTTGAACTGAAGAGTGTCAGCCACAGTGCATTCTTATGTTTTGTAAGACTTCAGTTTCTGTGATACCTTTCATTCAGTTTCCAGCTGAACACCACAGGTTTGCTGACATGGTTTGCAAGGTCATGGCTGAAATCATTCACCTCATTTTCCATCTGACTGTATCATAATCCCAGACACTCCACTTCCTATAAATCATTTATATCTTTTCTCCACCAGAGTCTCAGGCCATGAAGAAATAAATATATGAAAGAAAACTTGGAAAGCCGCCTCTAGTTTATTAGGAGGCTCAGGTCCTTTGGTGTTTGTGGAGCACTGCTACACATTTGTTATGAATCAGTGGTGGCAGCGGCCATCTTCTACACTGTTGTGTGCTGGGGCAGCAGCATCATGACAAGAGATGCGAATAGGCTCAATAAACTTATCAAGAAGGCTGGCTCTGTGTTGGGGCTGGTCCTTGACCCCCTGGAGGTGGTGGCTGAGAGGAAAATGCTGACCAAGCTCACAGGCATCATGAACAACGCCTCTCATCCACTTCATGGGACTGTTATTGGGCAGCAGAGTACTATTAGCAACAGACTTCTCCAGCTACGGTGTTCAAGGGAATGTTTCCGCAGGTCTTTCCTCCTGGCGGCTGTCAGGGTGTATAACACTGCCCTAGCCTAGGACTGTTGGCTAGGATTTGCTCGTCTATGGACAGCAGTTTGCTCCATTGCACTTTTTTTTTGACACTCAATCTGTATATACCTATGCACACCTTGCACATATTTGATTGTTTTTTTATTGTTTTTACAATGACTATGAGCATATTTTGCACACACCTATGGATTTATTTTATATTTATTTTGTATTACTGTACGTAATTTAATTTTACGTCTATTCTGATGTCTGTTTTTTGCTTGTCTTGTGCTCGACTGCTGTAACACCTCAATTTCCCTTTCTGGATCAACAAAGTCTTATCTATCTATCTAAAGGGGATTTATTCATCCATGTTCATTCCCTGTTGGAGTGGAGGTCTTCTTTCTAAAAGAATGGCTTTTGAAGACCTTGCACCATCAATTACTGATCACTATCAAGAACGTATATTCTCATTCCAGATTTTCTCTAAAACCATTCTGACTGGGTCTCTATTACAAACAAGAGAAGAGGATGAGTGGAAGACAGCCTTTAATGCCAACATTGGCCATTGTGAATATCTGGTGATGCCCTTTGGCAGCTGTAGTGCTCCTACCATCATCCAAAATCTTGTTAATGACGCATTCCAGGATTTGTGGGACAAATTAACTGTTATCTACATAGACAACATTCTGATCTCCTCCAGCTAGATCACTGACTTCATCTAACATTCAGGCAGATCCAAACCTGGCTCTGTCATCATTGCCTGTATGTGAAGCTGGAAAAGTGTGAGTTCCACATACCTGCAATTACATTCCTTGGTTACCGCATCTCTTCTAAAGGCCTCCTAATGGATCCCCAGAGGGTGTCAGTGGTGCATTTCTTGTGTTGAATTTCTACCCAAGAAGGGTCCTGTCAGGGAAAATGACATATTGAGGCACAGAGGGCATTCACAGAGCTGAAGCACTGATTCACCACAGCTCCTATCTTACAGCGCCTTGAACCTTCTCTGCCATTAAAGCTGTAGTTGAATTAACCTGATGTAGGAGTGAGGGACATCCTGTCTGATCAATCAGGTCCATCTCACACAATTCACTCATATGCTCTTCATCCATGTATTTAGCTCATGTGCCAAATTGAAAACTACACGCTATGCTTGGTAAGATTTAAACTTCCTGTTCCATTTAAACAGACCCTTTAAAAATAAAAAAAAGATATTTTAGTAATGTAAAATTAATAGATGCCACTCACAAAATCCAAAAATATTGTAAATATATGCGGTTTTTTTTGTGCCCTCATGTCAGAGCTAGTAGTTAAAACATATTATATAATAAGGTACTGGAGGGACCTGAAAGTCAGCATGATTGAATGGAAGATTAGCATGTCAGTAGGAAATTCTATGTAATAATTTCTGAAATTCATAAAGCAAATGTCCTTGTCAGTTGCTCCTACCAAAAACCAAACAAGATGTACCACTCTTGTTTAGCAGAAGCAGAAGTGTTTCACACTCTTGCACATTACCACTGATATTTGGATGTACTGTATAATATATAACACTGATAAGAATATTTTTTTTAATCAATTTGATCAGATATCTAGAATACACTATGTGGAATGAACTGGTTTTAAAAAGCCAGCAGAAAATCCTGATCTGGGCACAGCACACACACTCATACTGAGAAGCAAGGAGGTGTAAATACAAACAGGCAGAATAAATAAACTGCACGTCTGGGGACTATACCTCCAAGTGGCATTATAAAGACAAAAAACAGCAAAGATTAAAGATTATTGGTGTTATGAAACCAAACAAAAATGTGTTTGCATCACACTTAAATCCTCCCATTTCCCCTTTGTCTGACAATGTACAGTATATGCACTTTGAATTAAGGATGAATACCTTTTATTGCAATGCTCATTGTCTCATGAGGTGATCACAGCTGAATCTGACGGTAAATTAATGATTGTACACATTTGCATGGGAAAGTTTAGGCAACCCTGGACAAATTGTGTATTTCAGTGAATCTGTAAGTGTAAGGAATTATGTTGACACGACCTCTGTGTAATACGTTTGGGCACCCTGTTAGTGAGTATTTAGTAACATTTTCCTTTGGCAGTGTAGCAGCAAGGCTTACTAATAATACAGGAATTAAGTTTGCTGCTCCTTTGACAGTCTCTCTCTCCCTCATCTTAGTGGTGCTGGACACAGAGAGGCCATTCCACTTGGTTCAGATTTAAGGTGTTTTTCTATCTGATAGAGTTTCCTGATAAGGAACAACTCCCAAGGCTGAGATTCTCCAGCCACCCTAACAAATGGTCATCTCTGGCACCTTACTGTCTGGGAGATTCCAAGGGAGATTCTCATCCCAGGTTGTTTACAACCCTAATGTCAGAGAGCATTGTTACTCATCCTCCACCTCGATCAGCCAATCGATCGAATGCCTGTGGAACATTCAACCAATGAACGACCGTAGTTCCACCAGATAAAACATGCAGCACAGGACCCAGAAGGTGCCCCTCCAGGACATTCTCAGACTCATTGCGGACAAGCACAACTGCCAGTTGAGTACCAGGACTTTACTTTGTTCTAAGAGTTGAGATCGGAGGTCGCCCGTGTGTAACCAAAGGATCCGCCTGAGGTTAGCCCAGCAGCAAGCCTTGTGAACCGTCGGTACCCCACCGCGAATGCTCACCTGATCAACAAGTGAACTACGGTCATAACAGTTGACAACTGAATCTCAGTATTCAGGACTAATGCTACATTGGGAATGAACCGGTCTTCTTCCCGTGTGTTACGCCAGGACCGACAAGGTGTTAAAACGGGCTCTGTGAAAATTTGAGTCAATGTGCCAAGATATGCAGCAGTCGAGAGAATTTATTCAATGACGGCACTGATGAAAACTAAACAGGGCAGAGACGGAGAACCAGTGGAGACAGGAGCTGCGCAGTGAAGCAGGTGGAGCAGGGACCGAGGACCGAGGACTGAGGGAAAACAAGGGGGTAAAAAGGCAATAGAGACTGAGGAACTGGAAACTGAGGACTGGGGACCAGGAAACATGGAGAAAATTCCTGAGAACCTGAAAAGTTCAGCCAGGACTAACTAGCCGGTCTTCAGAGAGTCACTGCCAGTGCGCCGAAGCAGGAATCTCTCCCTCCTTCTCTCACACCTCCAGTCGCGCCAGGACTGCCTGGCACCAGGCCAGAGGATGCCGAGTGGACACAGCAACAGCATGTAGTAGTTTCTTTGTGTCCGCGGGTGAATCCACATAGTTTGGATGCGTATTCAACATTTTGCATTACAGCTCGAGAATTCAACTGTTACCTCAACCCCAGTTAATATCAATTTAATTCCTATGAGTGACGTACTTGATTTGGAGTATCTAGTGTTGTAATGAAAGCTCATTAATGAAACGGTATAAATGAATAGTATACTGAATTTATGTCTCTTGGTTTGTAACTCTTTATGATTGAATATATACCTTTTGTATTCTGCTAACCCTCACTACAAGATCTGTTATGTTTATATGCACATTTTTTATATTAATAAATGTATTGTCTTGTATTAGTATCGTGTCATGTAGAGTTATTCAGCAAGGTCGGTTTTCTAATAGCCATCAAAGAATCATTTTGTGACTTACTGCTACAATTAATAATTGTCCCGGTACATGCACAAAACCCCTACAGCAGAAAGGAAAACTTCCAGATGTTGCCTGTAGCCAGCTAAGAGTGTTTCTATACAGTACTTGCTTTTTGATTTTTTTCCCATTTCTTTTAGAATTATTCTACCTCAGAAACATTAGGTCTTCTTGCATGCATGTGTTGCATGCTAAATATTTGTGAGACTAAACACAAACTTTTAGGTCTGGAGATTGTGAAGACCATTCCAAAACCTCAATCTTTCTTGTTAGTACTCCATGGTTGATTTTGATTTATGTTTCAAAATGTTGTCCTGCTCAAATATACAAATATCAAACTTTTTTTTTCAGCTGCAAATTCATCAACACTCACAACCTGAGAGATTAGTAGGGTTGTTCAACCCTGGAACTGTCTTCAGCTGACAAATGAATCAATCAAGTTTTGGGGCCTCTGAAAACAAAAACAGTATTGAATCAACTAGAAGGGTGTACAAACTTTTACCCATTCCATTTTCCCTTTTTATTTTTTCAATGTGATTTATTTTTGCAATATAATCTGCAAATACATAATAATTTTGTATTATAATTTGCAGAAAGATGTTGGGTATACCTAAATTAGCTTGAAGTTTGATTTTGTTTTTTTTAAACTTCAATAATGTCTTATAAAACCACTGAGAGATGTCAAATTGCTTGCATTTTGTTGAAGGTCATTTGCATTTTTTTCTGTGACTGTGAGGATCAAACAGGATCTTATGGCAGGATGAGGCCAGACCTTCATTGGAAACCAGAAAAACACTTAGCACTTAGTTTAGAAAAAATGCAGGAGACAACACAATTCATTAAAGTCAAGGACAAAGCAAGGGTCAAACTGCTGAGGGACAATCTTTATCCACTTAAGAATTTAAGTTGTATACTCTTTAGACTTTTTAAACTTTATTACATTAAAAAGTTGGTATATTTTAAAAAAGCAAGATTGCTCAGTTGGACAAAAGTACATAACCTTCCACCTTCATCATAAATATTTTAATTATGCATAAATATTGTATGTATCAAGGTCTTTAACTTGGTAATTTACATGGGTTCAGGCTTTAACATGCTTGTTCTAACATTATTAAGCTTATATTCTGTACTTCATAAAAAGTTAAAATTTATCCTTAACGTTTTATCCTTTTCCAAGAATACGTAGTAAGAACACCATTTGCTGTTATTGAAAAAAGATAAATGGTGTAGTGATTTAACATCACTTGATAGCTATATTAATATGGAATCGTGTAACTAAGCAGCTACAGTATCACAAGTGGACGTTTTGAAAACATTTTGACATTTGTTTCTATTGTTCTTGTACTGGTAATGAGCACTGCAATGTAGCGAGCTGCACCCAGACGGTTCAAAGCACGATCAGAGCATTACTTTCGGTTTGGTTCTCATATAGCTGAATGCATAAAAATAGTCCACTATTATAGCTTGTTGCTTGTTCAGGTATGAATTTGTGTATCTGGATAAATTAAGTGATGATATTGTGATTAAGGACTTCTTTGCTAAATTCTTTAAGTTAAACAAAAGAGGGAAGAAGGGTTATTTTTACAATTGGCACTCTGAGGGGTTAACTGATTTAATTCCCCTCATTTAGCTGAAATAAAGAAATCATGCAGTAGTTATATGTATTAGAAGGCGCTCTGTTTTATTAACAGACACTCCGACTCAAACCTGTGTCGTACAATGATATTGTAGCGTTTTTGAGTTCTCGCAGGACAAAGGACAAGCAGAGACGAGATAGGAAAACAAGTGACTGCTTTTATTCTCCCTTTAATACTGTTGTAACAGAAAGAATAAGGCTCTGGTTCCCGAGATGAAGTTAAACAGATGAGTTTATTGCACGCAAGGAACAATAAAGCCGAAGTCTTGTTTTCCGCAAAAAACAACAAAACCGAAGTATTGTTCAAAGTGCCGGTACAAACTTTAGGTTTATATAGTCCTTCCTTGCTGCTCTGACGTCATTCGTTATTATGGTAAAGGAGGGAGGTCACGTGTTTGACTAGTTTACAGCTTTTTGGCCAAATGGTCAGGGATTAAGTCCCAGGGGTTCCCCAGCTCTCCTAGCTCGCATCTGGAATCCTTATCAATTCTCCCTTTCCTGCCATAAACTCCTGTTGCTTAGAAGTCTAATCTTCATGCAGAAAGAACTTAAAGTTAACATCTTGTATCTTTCTTCATTCCCCCCTTATAAAATATGGCATACGTCAGTACTGCCTATTTTTTACACATACAATGTCAGGGCAGATTTTTCCTTTCTAGGTGAACATGCATGCATTGCCATGACATTGTGCGTTCCACGGTTACAAGAAGACGTGATTGATGTTTTCGTACAAGTGATAGTTACATTTATACACATAAAACAATCCTAATCCTACAAATAAATAAAGTCCTACCCCAGGACCCAAACGCAGACCTCAGCCATGTGGAGATCTATCATCAGGATCTTGGAATAGCAATATCGACCCATCTCTTGATTATCATTTTTTTTTTATGGATATGACACCCGTAATGCATTGATACCATATCTCCAGTAATGCTCCTCAGGCCTAAAGAGCACACTGTTGGTCCACCTTAGGAAGCATCAGACACAGAAACGGTAACAACATCCTTCTTTCTGTTCACTCAGTCTCTGGTGCAGTGGCTTGGTGAAAGTACGATGCGTGGATCCAGCGATCCTGTCACTCAGATGGCACAGTCAGTAGTTGGTGGCACTTGATATGATCCCTCCCAGCAGGATTGCAACGTCTGGCAGGGTATCTCTTCTTCACCTACACCCACTCGCCAGGTATCCGGTTGTGTCTCCCCTCTACCGGAGGTCCTCAAACATCCAGCACCTGTTCACGAGCCCTGTGCACCGCTTCAGTTAACAAACCTATAATGCTGTAATAGAGTTAGTAAATTCAACAGTCCGTTAGCCAAACTTGGCCTCCAGGGAGTTTCTTTGGCTGTCCGTGATGATCTCAAATGGGCTCAGTCTCACAGTTCCGTTTGCTCCAGCCCGCAAATTGCACAGGACCGCGGGTAGAGCATCTACCCACGGTGTTCCTTTGGTTGATATTTCCTTAGTTGGTCTTTCAGCTTGTGGGTGATGGGGGCAATGTAACTTCCACCTCACCCCTAGTGAGGCGATTACAACCTGGCACACCTTCCCAGTGTAGTATGCCCCTAGATCAGCATCCAAGGGGCAGGGCAGTCCACACCACGGGATGATCTTTGTCATACACCTGGGTATCCGCCAGCATGAATTTCTGGCTACAAAATGTCATTGGGCTGTGAGAACATGCAGGGCATCTGGTGTGCTGATGGCCCCACATCCCATCATCATGCAACCCCACATTCTATTCACATTTTTTCTAACCACATTTATTAGAGGCCTCAACCTGAATTCTCCCTTTTCCCCAATAGAGGTTTCACAGGGGTCTCAGACTCCTGCTCTCCAGTGCCGCTCGCCTGGCATCTGCATCTGCATGGTTGTTCCCTAGAGTTACTGGAATTATTTATTTACTGTTTTATTTACACCTAACTACAGCTACTTCAGTCGGCAGCTGTAAAACTACAAATCAGTTCAGAGACAAATCCAGTATTCTTAACTGGAGTCCCTGCCGTTGTGAGAGAGTCCTATTTCTCCATAGCCATCCAGAATTGTGGCCTACATGCAACAAATACATACATTATAAACATATACATTAACTCTTTAACATCTTTCTCTTTACAATCTTCCATCAGGGCTCTAAACTGGATTGCTGCGCTGAGGCAGTGGAGGGGCATTTTTCCGATCGTTTGTACCTCGAATTCTGTCGTAAAAGCTCAGCCTGTTCTCTGGTCTCCCTCATGCATCAGAGAGGACCCATCAGTAAACAGTATTACATTTTCTTAAATTTTCATGGTCCCCCACCTTTTGGCTACAGCATCTAATGATATAATAGTATCCCACTACATGGTGCCTACCTCCATGCTCCTGCATCAGCACAGCTGCCCAGAACCCTTTTTCCACACTTACATACAAAGGAATGGTTGATTCATCTGAGGAAACCCCAGTCTCAGCACCTGTAAGAGAGCTTGTTTCAAATTATTACAGGCGGCTTTTGCTGCTGGACCCAAGGCAATCTTGTCCTTGGACTGCTCCCCCCTTAAGCAGATCTGTTAGGAGTTGTGGTCATCCTGTAAAAACATTGTACCCAGACCCTGTTAAAATTACACAAGGCTAGACACAAAAAGGCCTTATCATAACTGCTTACTATTAGGCACTCTAAACCTGAAGCAACTCAGACTTGCGGGTTTCCTCGCCAGGGGAAGCACTCAGAATACCATCAACATACTGAGTGATCACAGTCAGTTGAAGCCACATGATACCCTGTTCTGGATAGTAATTCCTTGTAATGCATAATATTCCAACCCAATAGATCTTGGATAAAACCAACCACATCCTCGTGATAAGTGCACGTGAATGTTAAAATCTGGTACTCAGCAAGTAAAACTTGCTGCCCCAATACTCCTGTGGCCTCCTGCTGTCTCCCTATCTAGAGCACTCTATAGCACACTGTTGAACAGAGGAGTGAAACAAGCATGACAGTAGTGCTCCAGAATCCCATAACAGAAAAAACGACACCACATTTGCAGTACATTTTAGGTTTAACTCCTTTTATGCACTGGACTGGGACAGATTTAGGGATGCTACAAGGGATTTACAGGATCTACTCATTAGGTAAACAGATCTCTCACAAGACTGTTTATTCTCCCCAGACAGAGCTCTTAGAAGGGTGATACATTTTTCACTGTTCTTCCCTGTCAGCCTGTCTATTTTGTTTCTAAAATTTATCCAATTTCTGTGGAATATACCCTATGTAAACTGTTCACACCTTCGTGTACATATTTCTCCTTATCTGTCGGTGGAGATTATTTAGTTCTGCAAATCTCACAGTGATGTTATCCCTAGAGATGATTCTAAACCTACAGCGTTTCAGCATGTCTGGTTTCGAGACATTCGAAAAAATCCAACTTTTGTTTCCACTCTTACAACTAATTGTATATAAATACAAAAACTGTTTATCTAACTCCTTTTAGGTCCACCTGTACTGTACTTATACGTTTCAGATGCTCTTATATTTTCCAATCTCTTTAAGTTGATTTTTGTCAAGTCTCTTTAGTTACAGATGCAGCCATTCAAAATGCGCGGGCGATACCGCATTATTTTCCGGTACGCTGTACGCAGTCTACCGCAAGCTACCGGTAAATACCGCGAGTTACCGGTAAATACCGCTAGCAAAATAATAGTATCCGGAATTTCCGCAAGGTGGAGCTAATAAAGCTCAACCTCTCATGTTTGAGCTGTAGCCATCAAAGTCTTTAACGAAGATATTAATAATAGTATTAATAATAAATGACCTTGGACAAGCTGTAAACTCAAAGTATTGCCCTGGTCCACATTCTTTTTTTCATTGACCGTCTTTGTAAAAGTAACGCCACAGCATTTCGCAATCACGCATTTTTTTCCAATCATGCAAAGTACAGTGATTCACCATGCCTTTCACATGCTCATAAAAGAGATTGATTTAGGGACATAAACATATTACCGTATGCAAACTGTACTGTATACAGTATGTATATGTATATTTAATGTCTTAACTGTGCCCGTTTAAGTATTGAATATTCATATCTAATTTTACCACTGAAGGGAAATCTTAGTAGCTGAGCATAAAAACAATAGGAGCATACTGCAACGCGTGTGAAGGCCATAAACGATATTAATTTTGGAACATAAACATACAGTATATGGCTGGTCTCGGTACTTTAAAGAAAACATACACGAAACATGGTTTCATTATGACCAGAATCTTGAGATATTTTTAACTTGATTTACAGTATTTGAGAGGTATGTCTTAACACCGATACTACAGTGCTTAAGTACTACTCACGTATATGTTTCTAGGTTTATATTATGCATTTCATACGGTCAAATTACTTTTGAGCAACTAATAAGAAGCGCGAAACGGTATGCGTTTTACTTTCGTTTCGTGCTGGGACCCGTGGATTGATTAGAGATATCAAGTACATACAAGTCATTTTTTAAATGTTGTAGTTCGTCTTGAAAAAATGTTACGAGTACATCATCTATCAACAATTACACAGGTTCTGTTTCCATATTGCGGATTTTGGTTACGTAATATTATTTTCTAGATTTCACGTTGTGAATATATGATTTGGGCAAACAGAGCCGCAAAGAAGTACATTATGGGTTGTTGTTTTTTTTTGCAGTTTTATCTAGAACAAGCGATGCTTAAACCTTTGTCTGATTCTTGTGAAACTATCCACACGACAGTTACAGTACCTAGGAGTTGACTTCAGTGATGTCACTGATGGGATGTTTCTAAAAATCCATCCTCTGTAAAACGTCTTCTCTAGTTATCCTCCATATGTATTCGCTAATGAAGCTGTGTGTTCTGAGCCTGGATCTCTACATTTCTGTATGAACCACCTTAGAGGGCTAAAGACAGCTTGTGTTTAAATTGAGTGTAAGGCAATTTATGCTTCTAAAGTCATGGTCAGCATTTTTGTACTGTGCTGTAAACTTGTTCTGTGCCTAGTCACATTATTTTATAGCGTTTTCATAGCGTTATCAAATCTGGTGGCGCTGTGTTAGTTTCCTGACTCCCATGTCACATGGTCTGTGATTGTAACCTGTAATACCGGTTTAATTCGTCACAGCCAGCACTCCGGTTGTAAAGTAGAAGCAGGCGAGATTTCCAGCGAAAAACACCTCCCCCTTCTTCAGGTGTGAGGGTCTTCTGCTCAGAATGAAACGCTAAAATGTAATGTAGGCTCTGAATGGGTTCTGACTTGCTTTAACAAAATATGTTTACAAATCCTTTCACCTGGCATTTTCGTAGTTAGAAATTATGGAACGCTCTGTTAAAAGCAAGGGAGTTTTTATGTCCGTTGCAGTTCTTTTGCAACATGAATATAATTATATCGTTATTAATTTCTTGAGATACGCGATTCCATATTATATTCCCTTTTAATCAAATTCTAAAAGTATGCTTGTTGACTCCGGTATCGCGTTAGTTAAAGACTTCGATGCTTAAAATGTTTAGGAGAAATGGAATACTGGTGTGTATGTTTTCTTTAAAGTACCGAGACCAGCCATATACTGTATGTTTAAGTTCCAAAATTAATATCGTTTATGGACTTCACACGCGTTGCAGTATGCTCCTATTCTTTTTATGCTCAGGCACTAAGTAAAAGGAGATGCTTCATATTGCTTGACTAATTTTAAAAACTAAGTTAGAAATGCAGACGCTCCCTCGGTGCGCTGCTCTGGTGCGCCGGCTCTTACACAGTGCCTGTCTGCCGTAAGCGTTACAATATACATACCCAACACTGCTTGTACCCATCTGTCATGCAAATAAAACACCTTGAATTGAATTGAATTGAGGGGAGAGGGGGGAATACTAAAGGCAATACTGGCTCAATACCCTCGATGGGCTTTGACGTGCTAATGCGTTGGTTTAACAGTCCGGGTGTGGCAGGCTTCCAATGTCAACTCGACTCGATTGGAAGACAATGAACGTATTTTGTGATATTTAGAAATATAAATTTGTTTGGTGCGAGTGAGGTTTTATTTAATCTCTGACCAAGGGAAACGTTTCATTTTTTCAAAGAAATGTTTGTTAAAAAATAAAGTCATAGTTCTATGGGATTCAATCACAGACCATGTGACAAGGGAGTCAGGAAACTACTCTAACACACAGCGCCACCGGATTTAATAACGCAATAAAAACGCTATAAAATAATGTGACTAGGCACAGAAAAAGTTTACAGCACAGTACAATAATAAATGCTGACCATGACTTTAGAAGCATAAATTACCTTACACTCAATTTAAACACAAGCTGTCTTTCTGTATGAACCTCTAAGCTGGTTCATACAGAAAATGTAGAAATGCATTAGCCTGATTATGATTAAAAAACACATAATTAAACACGCGTTTGCGATTTAAATCAGAACACGATTTAAATCAATATAAATGTTTATATTGTAACGCATACTGTCCAGCCTCCATTTCTCTATAAAAATTTACTCTGTTGCACACACACACACAATAGAAGGAGGAACCGCTGTCAGAAGGGAAGATATGTTCAAAATATCGCAAATATCGTTCATGTTGCGATATTTTGAAATATAAAAGTCAATTTATTGTCCATAATATCGCTATTCTATTTTTTCGAAGAAATGTTTGTTAAAAGAAAAGTCCGGCACCAGCTGGATTCGATCACACAACCTCCCAGTTGCTAGTCACGCACCTAGACCAGTCGGCTAGAAGACAGCTCGCATGAACAGGCAGGCGAAAAAGCCCTACACAGCCCTGTCGCAGCACACGAATACCGTTATTAAATTCTTTAGATACGCGATTCCATATTATATTCCCTTTTAATCAAATTCTAAAAGTATGCTTGTTGACTCCGGTATCATGTTAGTTAAAGACTTCAAAGCTTAAAATGTTTAGGGAGAAATGGAATACTGGTGTGTATTTTTTTCTTTAAAGTACCAAGACCAGCTACAGTATATACTGTATGTTTATGTTCCAAAATTAATATCGTTTATGGCCTTCACACGCGTTACAGTATGCTCCTATTCTTTTTATGCTCAGCTACTAAGATTTCCCTTCAGTGGTAAAATTCAATATCTACAACGGGCACAGCAAAGACGTTTTTACTGTAAGTCTTTCTACGACAGACCAACGGACCACGAGTGCCCCTGTCGGTCAACCAATCACGTACTGCGGTGCCACGCGTCATCTTGCGTCATACTGAGCGACGTCACCTGCGGTACGTGTCTGTGACGCGCACTTTGAATGGCTGCATCTGTACGTCTTAGCCAGTCCGGCTGGCTAAACACACTTGCACCGTCATTTAGTACGCACTGCGGTCTTTTACACACCCACACACACACCCACACACACACGTACATGCCGGCACACAAATTCATAAATGTGCTGTATTTAGTTTAACTTCTACACGTATCTTTTAATTCCTGAAGCGCACTCCAGGTTCGCTGCATTCCTAATTTCGGATGCGGTACTTCTTTAGCCCACCGGTCAATATCTTCCGGTTTTGGATTTGATCATATGGGGGAATCAGGGAAGGTAGGTGCGAGTGCGGACCCCCTCGACGGGGTGCGAGACAGAGTTAGAGTAACGCTGTCATCAACAGCGCCAGCCCCCGCTAAATCAAGTCCTTTCCCACTTCGGGTGAGAGTACAGATCTGCGGGCACTCTCCCTTTAAGAGGGGAGTCCCTGTTCCGTCTCTATCACACTCGTACCAGGTGTCATCCCACCCAGACCCCCCGTCTCCATATGGCCACTGTGGGAATTAATCAAAATTATTTTCGTTTCCTGCCTGTCTGTTCCCCTATGGGAGAGCAGGATATAATTTAGTTGACGGTTGTAACACATTAACTAGTGCAGTGCGACCAGGAACTTATTCTTCCTTTAGTTCCTGATTCTCCTGCACTGCCTCTTTTCGCTTTTGTTTAAACTCTTTATACTCTTTCGTAGCGAGTAAAAGTATTTTTTCTTTCATTTATTTCTTTCGGGTTTTTTTTCTCCCGTAAACACACTTTTTAGTAATCACATTCCAATTTCTCTTTCTTTTTTCTCTCATGTATCTGCCACATCCTCGTGCTTTTGCCAATACTTATATGCTTTCTTTAAAGGCGTCTTCGCCCCAAACTCCCTCTGACAACCTCAGCTTTTCCCATATTTTTCCTTCTTTTCCGTCAACTTACACTTTTCCGATATATAAACGGATCCTTACGCTACTTTCTCAGACCATCAGTTAGCACACATGTTCAGTCTCTTTAAGAGTTACTTTGTCATGTGTGAGGTAACAGCTCATACAGTAGGGGGATGTTTTCACTTTGGAAATCCTGTGCATTCCTGCACTTATTCAACTATGGGCATCTGTTACCTCCATATCTAAATGCCTCTCAGAGTCTTTAGAGAGGACTTACACAGCACTGTTCACAGGTAAGGAATGAGACCTCGAGAACTCCCTTCCTTGATCAGTAATTCACCATCCCCAGAACGCCAGCATCCCTGCTTTTGCCCCGGGGTGGACTTAAGCACTGAGGTCAATCGGATCTCAACGTCCTTTAAATCCTGCTACTTAGTGCTTTGCTCTTTTATTATGAGGTGTGTTTATGCAAGTATCATGCGTGTGTATATGTTCATAAACAAGAAGCACACCAGAAACATACATCTATATCTACGTTCCTGCTGCTCCCTTTAAACGGAGGAAAACACGACAAACATACATGTATCATCTTTCCTGTTCCCTTTAAAACTGTATTTTGACTCAAATAAAATGCATAAGCCTATATATAAAATGCATAGCTATATATAAAGCCTAGTATTATTCGATTTATACCTGTAATCTACCCGTTTCGTTTAAACATGTCTCAAATATACCATTTCTTAATTAAGGACAGATCAGTTCTGGCTATAACAGGCTTGCTCACAGTCAGTAACAGGTATCCTGACAGAGAGATTGAGACAGTACACACTAACGGGCCCAGTTACTCTCTGGGACTAACAGTGTCGATCAGGTGACACACAGGTAAATGGCCAGTCTCTGTCTCAGAGTATCCCACAGCTTTTAATGTCCGCCTTCTCCTTTAATGTTATGTCTGTATTTCAATATTCCTTCTGTCTGTTTCTGCATTTGTGGTTTTGGGGTTCACTTGCTTCTTTTTGGAGGTCGAGCTTCCTCATTCGATCACCTCTTAACAAAGCAGATAAAACCAAACTTTTTATAATTAAATGATCAAACATCTGCAAAGTACCTGTTTCTTGGATGTTGTTACTTCTTAAGAACTATACAGTACAGTAGGATCCCTGATACAGAATGTCTGAATGAGAATTTCTGCAGCTCTAAATTTCTATTAGAACTGGTGACTCTTCCCTAAAACATAGAGAAATTTGATTAAAAAGTGTTGATATGACTTATTACAGTCCTGAGAAATTTAGTCATTCTAATAGAGAAACCATATTCATATTATTTACGATGCTTTCAGATTTACAGTACTGGGAAATGGGAAGGAAAATAAAAATGATCTGTCCTTCTGATCTGTTTCCATCAGGTTTTACAAAAGAGATGGAGGCACAGATCTGCTGCCTCAGGGTAAAGACCTTCAAAGCAGCTGTTTGTGTGCTTCTGGATTCAAGAGTTTTGAAAATAAATCAGACCAGAGGAGGTGTCCAGGTTGTGTACAAACACAAACAGACAACTCAGTCAAAACAACAGCAGCGGACTCCATCCTGTTCACAAGCACGGCCAAGGCAACTCTGAGTGTTACACCGCGATAGACCAGGGAATGAGGGGAACAGTTTTCATAGAGGTCTATTTATTGTGCATAACTCGTAACTGACACAGAATGGCAAAAACCCGCCAAGGCATATAAGTACCATAAAGCAGTAAAACCCAAACGAACGCTGTGCGCGACACAACACTAAGCATCAGATTTAACCCCCCTCTCCCCTGGCGTCTCTTACCTGGTTGGACGAGTCTCTGTTCTTCCTGGGGAGGAGTGAAGAGGCCTGCCATCCATGGTGAGGGTGTCCGTGCTCTGTACGAAGGCGGGCTGGTGAAGTAGTGGAGCCTGGATGAGTCCAGCCTGGGTGCCTTTGTGCTCTTCACACCCTTCCAACTGACAGATTATCACCAGGACCTGCTTGTGCCCTTTCAGAGAGTCTGCTTCACGGGGGAACATACCGCCCTGCCCCACGCGGGGATTGAGATGTCCAGGATGTCCGCTGTGAGGGCGGCCCGGCGTGTGAACTACAAAGTATCTGCTGAATCCATTCATCAAGTAAAGATGGAGCTTTCAAAAAGCCTGCAGGGCCTCTGGACTCTTCTTTCCAAAGCACAGTGATCTCTACAGGCTGGAGGTCTGTACGCCCAGGCAGAGCCCCTCCAGAGGTCAGTCTCACTGACAGTCATTCTCAATTTCCCTGGGCATGAAAATAAATCAGAGCAGTGGCTCTCAGCTTTGGGGCTGCAGGAACACAGTCTGCTGGTTTTCATTCCAGCTGAACTCCTCCAGTGCGTGTTCATAACATTATTGATATTCTTGCTTGTTCAGACTTTTATCAAACTTCAGCTGTGCAGCATCAACACACAGATCTTTAGGTGGCCTGTCCTCAACTTGCCGGCTGTTGATTCTGATTAAACAGCTCTTACTTGATGGTGAATTGTAAATGAACAGAAGGGTGGGAGTGATGTGGTATCAGACATGCCTATAGCAGGACTGACCCTATATCTGACCCGCTAATTTTAATGTGGGACACTATTAGAAAAGCACCCACAATTGGAATGACATTATTGAACATGCCCACTTTGGAGCCAGGCAAGGTATGAGACACGCCAAAAAGAGGATTTTAATTCTGCAGGTCCAATTGGTTACGTCAGGTTCCACAGCGAAACTCTGAAAAAGGTACAGATCTGTAACCTATTATAAATCTCTGTAATGAAAAATGACCTTTTTGGAATTTTGATACAAATCTGTACAAAAACCTCTCTCAGCTCTACAGGAGCTGATCTGGCTCATAAACAGGAACCACCAACTGCAGAGCTGCTTCAAATGGACTGCTAATGTGCTGGAGTGCAATAATTACATTCCTGTTACAACATGTACTGTATGTACATTACAACATACAGTACTTTCTATACATGCAACTTTTCAGATACACATAGAGCACATCAAAGGAGCACTGAATTGGAAATTGTCCCTAAAGCGCCAGCTACAGAACATAATTGTTGCTGTGAAAGAAAGAAAAGTAGTCATCCAATATTACAGCTGACGTGTTCTCTCTAATTTTGGAATCGAAATCAGGATTCAAGTGAAATGGATGGATTGGTGAAATATGGTCATGGTAAAAATGATATACACTATGCAACAGTCTCCAAGTAGTAACCAGAATCCCTTATTTCATATCAGTTTAAAGATTTAAGAGCACTGTTGCTGTTGGTCAGAATGAGTATCTTACATCACTTAACACTGTTTTCCAGCTTTCATCACCTCACTATCTCATTTCAGTCTTTTAGTTATGTTGAGTCTCAGCAGACGCACATCAAATTGAGACTGTTGAGTGTTAAAGTATGTTTCTCTGTTCTTTTTTACACCTGTACCTGCAGCACAGATACTCTTAAAAAATACCTGGACTGTTTCCTGTCACTCAAATAACTTTCTTCCCATCATGCCTGGACAGTCTAGTTTCAACCTTGAAATTGCCTACTGTGAGCAGCTCCAGCTTAATGATCATTTCCAGGGTCTGCACACAAACCTGGGAGACACATGGAGTTGTCTTCAGCAGATAAAAACTGAAGCATCTAGTTTTGTGTAAAATAATCTGCCAAATACACAAATGTAATAATAAAACTCTTACATTTAGAATTGCATTTTTGTCAATTTCTTGTAGTACAGGTGTTGTTCTAAGTGTATTGGCTAAACCACAATGGGGACATTTACAATACATCATGTTCAAGTTTATTTGTCATTCCAGCCATATACAAGTATACAGAAGAGCGAGATACCGTTCTCCAGGTCTACGGTGCGAATACAGACTAGAAGCTGACAAGACAATGCGACAATGTTGACAATGTTGACATAGACATTTCTAACAGGGGACAGGGTACATAAAACGCAATGTGCATTGTGCAATTTACATGTAAAATCTAATTTTGTAGGACCCCGCTGCAGGAAATTTCTTTTAAAATATACTGACTTCCTGTTTTTTGGAGAATCTTTGGTGGGTTGGGACTGCTCATAAAAAGGAGAAAAAAACACAGTTAAAGAACACAGGGACAGAAATTTCCTCTCAGCTCCTACAGAATAACTAGTAACAAATTTTGAGACAAACAACAGCTTGTTTTTTAACTGTAAACCTAAAATGCACAGAAATAAAATGTTGATTAAATCATCAGCATCAAAACAGTTGCATCAAATATGATCTAGCTACTAGTACCCTCGTCTAAAACTGGTTGTAAGATGTTCACATTTTGTATAATAATAATGATTTAACTCAAACTCCATCATTAACCTTGCAGACGATACAACAGTCATCGGCCTGAACACAGATGGTGAAGAGTCTGCGTAGAGGGAGGAGGTTGAAACTCTGGCAGCATGGTGCCAGGAGAAAAACCTCTCTCTGAACATCAGTAAGACTAAGGAGATGATTGTGGACTATAGGAAACACCAGGGAGGAGATAACACACCTATCTACTGTATATAAATGGACTTAACCTAGACCCACCACACCAACACCGTGGTCAAAACAGCACAGCAGCGCCTATTCTTTCTCCGTAGGCTAAAGATGTTTGACATGCCATAACATATCCAGGCCAACTTCTACAGGTGCATTATTGAGAGCATCCTGACTGGTTGCATCACTGCTTGGTATGGGAACTGCTCCGCCCATGATCGCAAAGTACTGCAGAGGGTGAAGTCAGCGCATCTCATTACCGGCTGTGAGCTGGAAAATATCCAGGATATCTACTCAGCTAGATGTCTTAAGAAGGCCAGGTCTATTCTCAAGGACCCCAGTCATCCCAGTCACAAACTGTTTTCTCTCCTACTGTCTGGTAAATGGTACCAAAGCATTCAGTCAAAGTCCAACAAATTACGGAACAGCTTCTACCTCCAGGCAATAAGACTGCTAAATAGCCAACCTGCAGCTCCTTTAGCAAATCACCCGTAATGGATACATGGACATACAGTTTTCATTGTATTCAGCATACTGCACTACTTGTATATATTGCATACACCATGGACACATAGCAGCTCTATTCATATTGAGTTTTATTCAATTTCTATTACGTTATTATCTATTATTATGTAACCTTATTTTCGTAACCTTAATTTTGTGATTTTTGTGATTCTTGTGATTTTTGTGAGCTCGCAGAAAAGACATTTCATTGCCAGCAACTACTGCTGCATGCTGTATTGTTGTGCATTTGATAAATAAACTTTGTTTTTATTTGATTTGAATGATTTTGTTGTGTACTGTAAGTTGCATTGTAGTGTTGTAATGTTGTAAATAATTGCATCTAGATGAAGGCAGTGTGCAAGAATGCTACTAATACTTTAGTTGATGCACAACATGGATGTATGCGGATATTACTTCACGGAAATCTTTAATGTGTGTGGCACATCATGACTTTTTCTGTTCACGTATTCAGCTCATGCATGATTAAAAGCTACATGCTGTGAAGGAGACATTTCCCGTTCTATTTAAACAGACCCTCTAAAAATAAAAAAAAACTTTTAAATTATTTGAGAAATGTAATATTAATTAATGTCACTCGCAAAGTCCAAAAGTATTGCAAATGTTTGTCTCTTGTTTTCGTCTCTTCATGTCAGATCCAGCCATCAAAATACAGTATATTATTACAGCTATAGGTGACAAGAAGCTAGATAGTCCAGATCCTGTGATTTAAGCATTCATAAAATTCACCTTGGTTCACCTCAGTTAATCAGATTCTATTTTCAATTTCTGGACTTGTGATATTTAATTGAAACTTAATGGATTAATTAATTTTCAATTAAACATCAAATTGGTTTCCACTGAGCTGTTCAGTTACAATTACTGGGTTCAGATTAATGTACAGGTTTTCTTAAGGGAATATGCATGTGATTAATACAGAATACAACAGCAGTAGTATACATTAGAAGTATAACAGCTGTAATGTTCAGTAGCATTCAGACAGCAGCACTGTGCAAAAGCCCAGCAGAGGCAGTATTGTGAGTTCAGTGCAGCAACAGTGGGGTGTGAGTAGGGGATGGTTAATTAACAGCTGGAATTTAGGAGTCTAATGGCTGTGGCAAAGACTTCTTTTAATACTGCAAATACTTCCATTTTACAATAAAATCCAACACAATTAAATCAACAATAATGTTCCACTGTGCAATTACAATAAACATGTCCAAGAATATAGAAGTATTTATTGAAGCAAAACTCCTCTGGAGCCTCTTCAAATCCCAACACCAATCTCCATCTTGAAGCCCCTGGATATAACAAAACCACTTCATCAGACCGGTGTGTGACAGTGTGAATTCTACCCTCCAGCAAGTGGAAAGAACAGCTCCTCAGTGTAGCTCCCTCTGTTGTCGACTGGAGGCTACAAGTCCCTACTCTCTTCTACAGGGAGCTGCTGTCCCCTGGAGGCTGAGAGCAGGCTGTGAGAAATTCCTCCTCCTGGGTTGAGATCGTGAGGAGAACAGGGTTGTAATGATAATGCTCTCCCCACAGTCCCCAGCAGAGGGAGATATTGTACAGAGTGAGATGTAATCTCTCCCTGGCCCTCACCTACTGTTGTCTCATGTTGGTCAATGTCTCTTTCAAATTCAGTCAGGGATCAGAAAAGCCCCTCTCTCTCATCTTTCAAAACCCTGTGATTAATGAATAATGCAAAACAGAGAAAAACGATCCATCCATTTTCAAGTCCTACCTCTGTTCACGGCTCACATCACATTGTTCGGTCTGACACAGGATTTATACGCAGGAGAAGAAAGTCATTTGCATACCAGAGCCACACTGCTTTAATTAACAACTACAGAAACTGCTCTTCTCCATTTTCTACAGACACAGGACACAATTTGCATAGAAGAGACACTTTGCATTAGCAGCACATGCTTCAGTGCTCTGGGAGTGTTTATAGCCCTGTCAGTTTACACTTCATGACTGAGAGCTGCCCTTCATGGCAACAGAGCCCACAGCAACAATGACCTTCATTACCATCTTCATCTGGACACTCCTCATATACACTCAGGGTAAGATATTATTTAATAGTTTTTTGAGGGAAATAGAAATTAAGTACTGTATAATGCATTGTACCATGTGAAAATATAATGCTGGTAATGAAAACAAAAAATATATAATATATATAAAATATAAATATATATATATTTTTAATTATTTTCAGAATCCAGTGGACAGGTTACTGTGGCTCAGACTCCATCAGTGAGATCAGTTCTCTCTGGACAGACAGTCTCTGTGAGCTGTAAGACCAGTCCTGCAGTGTATAATAACAACTACCTAGCCTGGTACCAACAGAAAGCTGGAGAAGCTCCTAAACTCCTGATCTATTATGCAACTACCCGTCAGACTGGGATCCCAGAGCGTTTCAGTGGCAGTGGATCTGGGACTGACTTCACTCTGACCATCACAGGAGTCCAGACTGAAGATGCAGCAGATTATTACTGTCAGAGTGTACACAACATCAACAGTTACTGGCCACACACACAGTGTTACACAGCCGTACAAAAACCTCCCTCAGCAGGACTGTACAGCAACTGCAGTGCTGCAGCTGGGACCTACTGAGATGAAGACAGATTAAACAGAACACAGTTTACTGTATGAAGCAATTGAACTGAGACAAAAGATGAACTTAACTGATGATATAAGTTAAGATATAACTTTATTTTCTATCCAAAAGGGTGGAAATTTGTCTTTGGCATCACCATACAAAACTAAAAAAATCCAATACCCAACACAAAATCAATGTACATTACATACAAACAATGGTCCTATGCATGCAAAAATATGTATTGTATACAGTACACACATCTTGCTCTGCCCATACTACACTACTGGGCACGAACCAAGGTCTCCGGTGTAACGCAACAGGGAATCAGCCGAATGAGCTAAAGGAGACTTCCCTCAAACCCAGCCCGCCAAGGTCCCTGCTACGCGTAGGGAGGGCAATGACATCACCATGCTGAAACCAGCTACGCTACCATTACACATATTCCTATAGCTCCATACAGGAAACTGTGTTTAATATACCGACTCCTCAAGGAAACACAACATTTCTTGTAGACATTTGTCTTGGCCACAGGCTTTCTAAACCACCTCCCTGCAGGCAGCTCTTGTAAATGGGAATGAAGAGGTTGGGATGGGTCATCAAAGATAAGCTGAGCTTTCTTATCAACTGCAATGGAATACAGCCATAACACATCGGCTGTAATACTATATTTCAGATCTCGGTTGTGCTTTGCTTGTTTCCCCTGTCTTTGATCCAGACAGTTTCTACCTTGTCTGGATTCTCTCCTGTGCTACAGACCTTCTCATTTCACCTGACTATACTCCTTTTATGCGTACATATTGACTCTTATCCAACAAAGCCTGTTTGCATGACCACAGTATGGCCACAGGACTGTTTCTCTGGTTGCTGAATGTTTCCAACCTGCTTGCAGTCTACTGCCTGTTTGCCTATCTGCCTTCCTGCTCATTCATCTGCCTGCCTGCATTCATCACCGGCCCAGACCACTGTGCTCCTTTCAGGTCAGATATTACACAGGTTACAGGTTTGGACAGGTCTGTACTGGATTTGCGCTGAGGGATAGTGTAATCGTGTCCATTATGCTTGACAAAATTAGTTAATGATCCACATTTGTCAATCCGTCTCAATCCATCACTTCTCTATTGATTCAAGTCTGGGCTTTGACTGGGACTGGAACACTCAAGGACATTCATTCTCTTCTTGTCAGACCTCTTCAGTGTGGTTTTGGCCTTGTGCTTCAAGTCACTATTCAAAAAGAAGAGTGAGTTTTCTGCCCATTGTTTAGATTAATGAGTCAAACATGTTTTCCTGTAGGATTTGCCAGTACTTTGTGTCATTCATTATGTCACATGTACTGTATCACCAGCCTTGGGCCCAACAGTGTCTGCTGGGCTAAACTCCAGGTTATTAAAGGTGTAAAAATCTGCAGAGTTATGAAAGAGAAATGAAGATTCAAGACCAAATAACACGAGGGCAGGGAAAATAACACTGGATTTGTTCCTGTCTGGGCTTGGGAAAACCTCAGTAAAACAGAGACAATTTGGGGTTAATCTGCAAAATGCCTTCTATTCATGATACCTCAAGGAGGATCTGTTACTGCTGTATACAGTATATGCTTTATGAATTGATGTGTTTTATGCAAATGCTTAACTGGTCACTCAGGAAAGACAAATTCATTTCATTGGATATCGTGGTAAACATTCATGGGTGTCATGGGTCTTTAATAACCAGCAGCTCAAGAATTTGTCTGAACATCTATAACAGGGTTGTGGTGCTGGAATAATTCTGGTCCTGCATCAACAGCGGTCTCAGATCCATATCAACTTGAGTGAGAGCCAGAGGACCAGCTCAGGGATCTTTCGTTTAATTAATTCAATTAAACTTTATTGTCATTATACTTACACAGGTGCATAGTATAGTGAAAAGTGTGTCTCATTAGTCACTCAGGTGCAGTATATAAATAGAACAGAAGATAAGACAATAGACAGTAACACAATAACAATAACAGTAACGTATAATAACAACGTAATCAAAACTGTGCAAAATCCGCAAACAGAGAAAAGAATATAACAGTACAAAAACAGTGCAAGGTAATTCTTGGAACAGTGCAAAAATAGTACAGTGATTAATAAATATTACAACTAAAACAGTTTTACTGAGCTATCGAAGGGACAGTACAATTTCGGCCTACATTCGGTTGTCGTGTGTGTAGTGGTGTTGGAGTACAGTCCTTGTGGGTATAGGAAGAAGTTAGGAGAGATCATAGTATGATGGGAGGGAGTGGGGGCATCACCAACTTGACGGCTCTGGGGAAGAAGCTATTTTGGAGTCTAGTTGTGTGCGACTGGAGTGACCGGACCCTTCTGCCAGATGGTAGGGGAACAAACAAGTTATGACTGGGTTAAGTGGGGTTAGATATAATTTTGGTTGCTTTTTTCAGACTCCTGGCATTGTAGATTTCCTGGATGGATGGTAAGGCACTGCCGATGATGTGTTTGGCAGTTTTGACCACCCGCTGCAGGGCCTTACGGTCGGATGCGGTGCAGTTGCCGTACCAGACTGTGATGCAGCTGGTCAGTATGCTCTCCACCGTACATCTGTAGAAGTTGGTGAGAATCTGTGGATGCAGGTGTATTTTCTTCAGCCTTCTCAGGAAGTACAGCCGCTGTTGTGCCTTCTTGATGAGACTGGAGGTGTTGAGTGTTCATGTAAGGTCCTTAGAGATGTGAACACCTAGGAATTTGAAGTTATTCACCATCTCCACCGCAGACCCTTCGATGTAGATGGGGGAGTGGACTTTTCCTTGTCTCCTGAAGTCAACAATGAGCTCTTTGGTTTTGCTGATGTTGAGACATAGGTTGTTGGTTCGACACCAGTCTGCAAGTTGTTTTATCTCCTCCCTGTAGGCAGTCTCATCATTGTCAGTGATCAGGCCCACGACTGTGGTATCGTCAGCATACTTGATGATGGTGTTTGTGCTGAACTTGGCAGTATAGTCGTAGGTGAACAGGGAGTAAAGCAGTGGGCTGAGCACACAGCCTTGAGGGGCACCGGTGTTAAGGGTGAGTGTGTTGGAGGTGAGGTGGCCAATCCTGACAGTCTGGGGTCGTCTGGTGAGGAAGTCTAGGATCCAGCTACAGAGGGTTGTATCTAAACCTAGAGCCCTGAGTTTGGTAGAAAGTGGTATGGGTATGATGGTGTTAAATGCTGAGCTAAAGTCAATGAAGAGCATTCTTGTATACTGTAGGTGTTCCTTTTATCCAGGTGGGTTAATGTGGTGTGTAAAGCTATAGAGATAGCATCCTCCGTGGAGCGGTTTGTGCGATAGGCAAACTGGAGAGGATCAAGTGTTTTTGGAATGCTGGCTTTAATGTGTGGAATAAGTAGTTTTTCAAAGCACTTCATTATGATGGGGGTGAGTGCAATAGGGCGGTAGTCGTTCAGGCATGTGGGTGCTGATTTTTTTGGTACTGGCACAATGGTGGTCATCTTGAAGCAGCTAGGTACAGTGGCCTGGGCCAAGGACAGTCAGTACTGTTACTTCGATGTTATTTCGAGGTTTAAAAGAAAATGCGACAAGCCAAGCTCGTACTGGTAATGAGAAAGAAAAGAGAAGCTCTTTTATAGCTGCCCTCTCAAGAGGCGCAGCTGCTTGGCATTTTGTCAAGGCAGAATTCCCATGCAGCTCTCAGAGCTTTGGGGATTGAGTGCAGTTCTTGATCCTCCAGTGCCCTCTAGTGGTGACTAGCAGGACTTCAGGTGAGAAAACGATCCGCTGTGCCACACATCCTATCAATAGGGCAGCACCTCTTACAGGGCAGCTAATGAATTCCTGATACAGAGGAAGGTCTGCAGACTCCTGCTCTACAAGCAACACTCACAGAAACACAATCATATTATTGGTTTCCCATTGCAGTCCTGACCAGGACCTAAGCATTGCTTACGTTCAGAGGTCACATGTTTAGCCAAACATTTTGGTGATATTTAAGAAAGATCTTAATTGCACATTTCTGAACTGGACACAACACAATCAAAGTGTTTACTAGAAACAACTTCCTTAATCAATTAATTTGATTCTATCTGAGTTCATGACTGAAGTTGAATATACAGTTCTCTTTTTTCCTGATATACGTTACTGAACTCAATACAGTGTCTTTCAGACAAACAGGTTATTCCCCCAAGTCTCTTCTTAAGAGGATTCAGTTATCCAGGTGGACAATATTCCCAGGTCTCCATCACACTGAGGTGCCATTGAGGACATGAATTCAGCCTTTTCACTGTTACTTTACTGGTTCTCCATCAAAGCATCTTTATACTGTAATACTAGAACGTCTTATAAAATGTGAATTGAAACTTAAAGTACTAGTAAATTTGTGGCAATGTATTTTCAGTATTAAATTTACAGTATAAATATCAAGCTGTAATATGATAAGCTGTGTTTTTAGCATGTAAGAGATTAGTAACCCATCTTTGACTTGGATAAACAGAGCAAAACATTAACAGACACGAAACCCTAACAGGCCCTATCTGTTTTCACAGCTCAGATCACATCTAACTGTCTGTGACAGGATTTGTATACAGGAAGGAGCTTTGCATACCTGTGCCGCCTCACTGCTCTAAACACTTTAAGATTCACAGTGTGGATCAGTTACTGTTCAGCCCTTTCAGAGTCACTGACACACACAGGACAATGATGCCACTGATTCTGCTGCTGGGGACACTGGGGCTCTTTGCTCAAGGTGGGGATTAAAGAAAGTACTTCTCTAATCCTATTAGTTTTATTTTGGTAACATTAATTTAACAATATTAAAGATTGAAAGAACTTTTAAATTTAGAATAAACCTAAAATTTAAAGAACTTCAATATAATTTGTTTTCTGATGCAAATATTTATATATACAAATGTTTATAATTAATTATTGTTGCTATTTCACCTACAGGGTCTAGTGGACAGATTGTTCTGACTCAGTCACCAGCAACTCAGTTTGTTCTCCCAGGACATTCTGTCTCTATCAGCTGTACACCCAGTCAGTCTATCAGCAGGTACCTGCACTGGTACCTGCAGAAACCTGGTCAGGCTCCACAACTCCTGGTTTATGATGCCACAAACCGTCAGTCTGGGGTTCCTGATCGATTCACTGGCAGTGGGTCTGGAACAGCCTTTACACTGACAATCACTGGAGTCCAGGCTGAAGATGCAGGAGATTATTACTGTCAGCAGAGACAAAGCCTCCCTTTCACACAGTGACACAAGTCTGTACAAAAACCTCCCTCAGCTCTACAGGAGCTGCTCTGGCTCATCAGCTGGAACCACAGAGGACTGAGACTGAGAACAGCTGCAGAGCTGCTACAATTAAAATGAAGAGAGTTGAGTTTTTACATCATTTATTAATATTGTGTAATAAATACAGAAAGAATATGTAGATGTATTTAAGTATTAAACTTAATAGGTTGTGAAATTGAACATTACGATTAAATAAATTATGTTGATTTGTATTATACTTTAGCTAATAACTGACATCAGAAAAACATATTTAAATATTTTTAGCGCAATTAGTGTATTTTTATCTTGTAATATTTATTATGTAAACAATCCAATCAAGACAGATCACAGCAGCTACTGTGAGACACTGGGCATCTGGATGTTTTTCATTCAGAAGTTTTAATCAAACAGCACCACCGGAAACACAGAGTACAGTTATAAATATTGACCACAAGAGGGAGACAGAACAGGTCACAGGAGTTTCCAATAATAGTCAACGCAGTTCTCACATTGCTGACATTTGTACTGATGCGCATTGCTGACACCGAGGAAAAAAACCCGCCTCCCTTATCTCGTAATCTCGGGATAGATGTCTCATGAGATAGCAATAAGTACTTCAGTGTATTGGAAACCCAATTTTAATGACAGAAAGTGCTGGAGTGATCCTGGCAGGCACTGAGACCAGCAGCAGTGGGAGCACTCCTCCAGCGATAAAGAAAATGCCCGGCGAACTACGGATTGGACAGTTTTTCCATGCTTGTACGATAAATGTAAATGTTCTGGCGGAGGAACGTAAACAGCTTAATTTTCGTGTTAAATATTTTTTTTTAATTAAAATGAATATAGTCACAGTTAAAAGGCGTTGTTAGGTCCCACGCGAAGCGGATATTCACGATATAGCACGACCTCTCATGCCTTATTGCTTAACTATACAAAATTTAATACAAAATCATTGCACTAAATAATTTTTAAAGATATGCAATTGAACAGATAATTACATGTGAACTATACGTGTGTAGCTATAGCTACATGACAAGATAATGTTAACTGACCTAAATACAATAGTTTATTGAAGAGCTCCCTTATGTGTGATACAGATAGCATTGTTTGTATTGGAAAAATCAGATCTGTATTTTGTGAATCCTTTTAAAAAATGCCATGTGTTAAAGGCCATTAATATCAATATTTCTGGTATCTTGACATTTAGGATCAGTAAGATTTTATTCTCTCCTTAAGAATGTACATACACATCCATCCATAAATCAAAATAAATATCCATTTTGATTTAGAATCAGTGCATATTATGTTGTCATTTGATAAGCTTATTTGAAATAATTGAAATAATATTTTGCATTTATATTAATCATACAATAAAATGTACAACAGCCTTTTATATTTCAAGAAATAGTTTATTAAATCAATACAATTACAATAAGTACCATCCTTAATGCAATATTAATAATCTAAGTCATAAAAAGTCAGCTGTACGTTCTTAAATTACAAATATACTGTAGGACTGAATCTGACAAAAGTGTCATTCAAATGGTAAGTCAATATTCCAATTCCAAAATATCAAGTATCAAGCATTAATAGGAGAAAAGTATCGCTATATTGCTGCTATCCTGAGGTTAATGAACAGAGACTACGATTTATTCTGTTCTTAAGTAGAAGGGTTGAATTTAGTGGTTATCACATTTTTTTTCCATTCAGCATCTGGCACCTGTTAAATAATTTGAAAGTAATAATAAGAAGAAGAAAGTAATAATAAGTATAATATTATATACATTTGTTATTATTGTTTCTTTTTATGCTATATTGTAACTTTTTTGGAACTTATGAAGTTAAGCAAGAGTTTTCTTGACATATGGTTCTTAGTCACTGTTCTTTCTCTTGGGCTGTAGTCCAGGTCCTCAATGAGTCCCCCTGTTGCAATTAGGGGGGGAGTTTTACTGATGAGTTTTCTTCACTCCAGGGCCAGACTGTCATTTCAGTGCGTCACAGTGGGTCAGGTGGGCTTCTGCTCTCTGCTGTTTAATGCCTTGACGGGTCATGGCTTCGCCTCTCTGGTTCTGGATGTATTGAGCTCTACTGTTTCCTCCTTGCAGACCTACAGATGCTGCACTAGATCTCCTGTTAGCTGGTCTGGCTGTCCATGGTCCGCGGTCACTCCCTGACTGCCTGTGTGCTGTTTCCCTGTCTGTGTGGGTGGAAGGGAGAGCCTGGGAGCAGAGTGTGACCTGGACAGGGCAGGACGACCATCTCCGCCCTCTGCCCTTCATCTGACTGGTCCAGAAAACTAATTTTGGGATAAACCCGATGGGGATCCATTTTGCGTCTGAACTTTGCTGCTGCCCCCGAGCTGAAGACTGTTGCCTGAGACGTGACTTCTTGCTTCCTGAAAGTCACTGTGGTCCTGTTTGTCAATATCCCCCTGTGAGCTGCATTGGAGTGGCTTTCTGGGGACAAAGACACGTGCTCCCAGTTTCCCTGCTCCCTAGCCCAAGCTGTGAGGTCTGTCTGGCCCCAGTGTGGAGGCCTGTGGTCAGTATGAGGAACTCAGGTTTCAATGTAGCTGCTCTGCTCATTTGTTCCTGCAGCACTTTCTTCTCCTTGTCAGTTTTATTTGTCCCTCTTTTCCTGTCTCCCTCTGTCTCAGCAGAGTAATTGAACTGCGTCTCCTTGGTGCAGGAATTATTTGATGTTCTCTATGATGGTGCAGTCCCTACTTTCACCAGGTTTCTTTTTTTCTTTCTGCCCTGATCCTCCTCCTGCAGCGCTGGCTGGGCTCTGGGGAAGCAGGAGCAGCTCATCTTGAGTATGTTTGACCCGCCATCTTGTTCCACATTGTCAGGTGTTTTGTCAGGTGGGAGAGCTGCTGGCATTTCTGCCACTAAATGTCCCTTGTCCTTCGTGCTTTCAGTGCTCCTTCTCCTCTGTTATGTCTGGGGCTCAGAGGAAAGTGAAGGACTCTCTCTGCCTCTGTCTGGGGTACTTGGCCTCACCTTGGCAGGCTGTGGGGATATTGAGTCGTCAATGACATTTCTCCCTCCTGCCTCTGCTGCTGTCTCTTTCTTTTTCCCTTTGTCCTGCAGCGGAACAGCAGTGGCTTCACAGGGACTTGGTGTCCTTCTTCCTGTGTCTGTCCTGCACACTGCTGAATTTGTGTTCGCTCACATTTGTGTTTGTGAATTCCATCCTTTACCATATCTTCTTCTCTGAGTGGGTTTGCTGTAGCATATATATGTCTGGCATCTTTTGCTTCTTTCTCCTGGCTACTGACATTAAGTTCAGACTCATTTCTCATCTTCTGCTTCTCCATTCCTGTCGTCCGTCTCTCAATATCATTCTCCTGTGGGTGAAGGGACAGTGTGGCAGGAACAGGGCTCTGTGAAGCTCCAGTAGAGCAGGGTGTTCTCTGTGTCTGTGATTGGGACAACAGCAGGGGTTCAGTGCTGTGTGGTGTCACTTCTTCACTATCTTCTGACACTATGCTCTCCCTTTGTCATTTTTGTCACAAAAATATTTTTTCTTTCTTCTCGTTTCCCATGTCCTCATTTTCTTCAGGAGTCCTTTCCTCATCACTGTCCTCCAACTCCTTCATTCTTTCTTCTTCTTTGAATTTATTGTCACTTCTTCCTTGAATTTACTGTTGGAGTTTTCTCCTCTCCATCTCTGTGCTGTGGGAGCTCAGCGGTGATGGTGCTGCTCTCTAGCCCAGATTCCTGTAGTGGCCCAGCCCTGTTCTGTAGTTCTGTCCGAGATTCTGCAGGGTCTGTGTTTTGTCTTGTTGGCACTGACAGGTTTGGCTTCTGTTGTCTCTGAGTTTTGGTTGATAGAAGTTCTTGGTCATTCTTCTGGTCTTTCTCTTGATTCTGGATCTTATTGTTATGAATCGTCTCACTGCTGCTCACAAGCTGGGCTGTTGGCTTCAGACTCTTTTTTGCCCCAATGTGTCGTTTCTGAAGGCCTGCTCTTGACCCAGGCTTTTCCAGCTCTTCTGTTTCTATTTTCTCTCAGGATCTTGCTGGCTTTCGCCCTTCCTCTGCTTTGCTCTCTTTTTCTCCTTCTCCACCTGACTTGCTCCTTCCTCTTCTGTCATTGAATCGATTAGCTTTCTTGTCTGTTTTTTTTTCTGACAGTCTCATAGTGTACAGTGACAGGACACACGCTGGAAACAGCTCAGTGTGTTTCCCATTGCAGCTCTTGCTTCAGACTGAGAAGCAAATCTGCTTGTCTGCCAACTTCAAAATTCCATGAGTGACATCATCGGCGACATCATAATGGGGTCTTTTGTGATGGCATATGCTCAGCCACCTTGATCATGCTTGAAATGCATAATGGAGAGATTGTATTGAATTTCATAACTTTGCCTTATGCCCTGTTTGGGATTTTCCCCCTTTTCCTTCATGTAAACACATTTCTAAACCTTTTAAAACATGCATGTTTCTGTTTTGGTAGAATTGCAATATGTGCAAATATCCAATATTGTGCAAATCTACATATTATTTAGAAAGACATCTAACAGCTTTGTTATTCTGGCTCTAAACAAAACACTTTAGATGTAAGTGTGTTGTGATTTATATAATAGAAATCCACAGTACTCAACTTGTATAATATCTGCAATAGTTTCTAATTTATGTAGTGCACCACCAGTTTAGCCTGCCTCAGTACTTTGCAATGAAGAGCTGCTGGTGGGAAGGAGATGTGTTAAAAAACATTTTCACTGTTTAAGGGAGCAAAATACTGTTTCATCTCCCTGAGCTGTTACTAACGTGTTTCATTCATTAACACCAACTCTCTGGCAATGCTTATTATCAAGCATTTTAATAGCACACAAACTCCAGAACCATCACTGCGCTGATTCACATATTGTCTTGCCCGGTGGGCCGGACTCGCGTCCTCCTGTTGCCCCTGGCAACGGGGACATCCCCCTGAGCTCCACAACTGTCACTCAGACTAGATCGGGAGGCCGTTCAATTCAGCCAAACCTTTTTCAATCTGGCTCTCTATCTATATCCCCATCTTGTTACTTAGATGTCCTATTTAGTTTCTTCAAACCGCACTATCGTTGCTCTGTCATTAGAGCTCCAATCTCCATGCGAGCGTTCGCGGCTCTCTAAACGAATGTTTGTTTTTCCTGTTTCCCTGCGCTGCAATATAGCGGTTCCCTTTTTCCCTTTTCACTTTTACCCCTTGTTTTTTTTTGCCTTGTGTTTTCCTATCTTCTTTATGTAATTTTTTTCATTTTATATACAATTCATTCTGCATTGGCTCGTCAGCCTCCCTTCTTTATTTTTCAGCTGGGAGCCTCGCTTATTATTTTTTAAACAGTTCATAACGAACTGTCCAGTATCCAGCCCATATCACCCCCCACTTGAATCTCCTGATTCTGCCATTTATCGCCGATTCCTTATTCTCTAAACAAGCACTGAAACCTGCACTTGGGCTTCAACCTGTTCTAATGCTGCCGCACAACACACATCTGAAAATGTTTCAGCCTGATAGCTCCCTTTCTGCAGGGTGATTGCTGCAGTTTGTTCTGTGTCAGTTATGAGGAAAAAAGGCTTTGTTTTCCAAATTGTAAATAACTTACAGTCCTTGCTGTGTTTCTTAAGGTGTTATCATACAAATCATGAAAACCTTGTCCAATTTGAACACCCAATGAACACATGTATATCATTTTAATTTTAAAAGCTTAGCTGGACATTTATTTATTTTTTTAATATTTTACGTCACTATTAATCACAGAATATAAAATAATAAGACTATATACAAAATATCATTTTTTTCTATTTGAAAAAATAATGTAATTAATTCCATACCAGTTACACCTCTTTAAACATACAGCTGTAAGTGCTAACAATGGCACATGAAGATTTCATTGTGATGAATGTTGGAAACAGTGTTCGCTGCTGATGGTCTTCAGAGCCTGATGGCTTGTGAATATATCCTGAAGGCTTGAACACCAGCAGCAGTGTTGTGGAAACCAGACATGATCAGAGTCCTCACTAGCTGGGCAGTGACAGCACTGGGCTCCTGGCTGGCTTGACTGGACACTCTCCACAGGCTCTGAGCCAGCATGGCCTTGTCCTTCAGCGGCATCCCATGCAGAAAGAAATGCACGTCAAGCGTTTATTTTATCTCCTTTAGAAGCAGTTTAAAAAGTTATATAGCAGTTCTAATTACCCTGCTGCTTTTGTGTGAAAATAGAAGCAATAAACAATTGCTGGCATCTGATACTCTAAACACATCCAAACAAGAGCCCAGAGTCTAATTATAATTAAACAGTTCTGCTCTGTACTGTACCTCTTCTCACCCTCTTTGACATGGCTTTTTGATATTCAGCATGCATTTTATTGAGGTGTGTTGCTGTAGATTCCATTATCATTTTAATGAACATTTTGCAAAAACAAACCTTTTTTCCATCAGAATAGTGCAGGTGACTGTGTTTTGTGTGAGTGGAAAAAGTAACAATGATGTCAAGACCAATCTAAAAAGCTGCAAATGTATGGTGTTATTTCTTTTAGTGCTGCCTTGAAATACAGTAGATAGCTTACAGTACATCTTTTTTAATTTTGTGGTGTTTCACAAGTGCTCATGCAAGGCAATTCTATTTTTGAAAGTAATTGATAAGTATCTATACACTTACTCTCTAACAGACAGAAAGATTTTAAAAAATGCTGTCAGTTAATGTCCTAAACTACAGTCTACACTAATTAAGATTTTATACAGTTAACCTGAAAGAGGCACATTATGTTCACAAGCTACAGTATAATAATAAACTATTTTTATATATGCAACGGAGAAATCTTGCTTCTTTAAAATATACCTCCTTTTTAATTAGTTCAATATTTAACATACTGTAATGCAGTTTAAAATTCATAAAAATCAAACAGTATACAACTTACATTCTGTAACTGGAAAGAGATCACCCCTCAGTATTGACTGGGATTTGAAACGAGATGTTTTCTGGCGAGAGCCCAAATGCTCCACACACTCTGTTAAACTTTCACTGCTCCACCTGGCAGTTTTACAAAATAGCGCAGCCCCACAACTGAGTATTTTTAAAAAGCTGTGGCATTCTGAATGGCAGGATCTGTATATCGACTATAAAGTGCTGTTGTCAACCTTGTAGGTTATATCAGTCTCAATGAATTAAATCACATTTATTCTCACATATAAGTAAATATGATTTCACAATCATGAACTATCAATTGTTTAGCATACATCCAATATTTGGGAACATCTGATGTTTCGGCCGTGGAGCCTTGACCTCACCTGAAGTTACCCTCACACCTGAAGAAGGCGCCACGGCCAAAACATTGTGTTTTCTTTCTTCCTTTTTTCAGCATGGAATAAACCTATTACTTTGAACTGTTGAAGGAGACCAGAGTAGTTGGAGGAAATCCATGTAAAAACAGAGAGAACATGCAAACTCCACACAGTTAGCACCCTGGGAATTGTATCCAGGGCCCAAGTACTGCCAGTCAGCAATGCCATAACAGTGTGCTGCTGCCGAATTTTGTCCCCTTCATTTTCAAGGGAGCTCAATACCAGGCTGTACCACTTCAGGAAAATATTTTTAAAACTCCTATTGTTTTCTAGTTCTCTGAAGTGTTTATCTTCTATTGTTTAAAACTATTTGAATACTTCAAATATATATTGTGATCAAATTTTTTGGTACTACTGAAGCACTGCTGCTCTTCATTTTTTATTTCTTACACTTTATAAGAAACTAAAGAAATCCATCTGCAGTTCTATCGGCTCAGGTACATAGTGTTGTCTGGGTCTAGCAGTTACTACAATGTACCATTTATCTCTCCCGACCTCCTGGGGGGTGCTGTGCAGTTGGCTAGCTCTACCAGTCAGGCCGGTTGCTGTGAAAACACAGTCAGATGGGAAGCTGGCTTCACCTGTGGATAACCACGTCTTGCTGAACTTCGGTCTTTAAAAACAAAGTCTGTACACAATTTGTTTTGCTGGATCTGGGAACCAGGTTGACAGATGGGAGAACTCAGTTTGTCCCAGCTATAACTTATTTCTGAATATATTTAGATCTTTAACATGCTGACAAAAAGAAAGAGTCCGACTGTCTTATTTCGAAATCTAAGGAAAAAATACTTGGTTCATGAACACAAGATTTCCTCTGTTGCAGAAAGAACATCCTGGACAGAATTCTGTACATCACAGCTGGTGATTGGCTGAGATGCTGTCAGGTTAGGTTCTGGTACCACCCTACAGATCTCCCACTGGTGGATCTTCCTCTGGGTGATGAACAGTGACCTTGGACCTTATGATCATGTCCAGATGACTCTCTGCTAGACATCCAGCCACCAGCAGCAAACATCCATCATGGAGAGTACTGGGTCAAACTCATCTCCCTCACTTCCCCACACAAAGAGCACCAGGTCCCTCTGTGGCTGAGATCACAACATGACAGCCATATGGAACTAAAGACAGGGGCCTCTTCAGTTACATTCTTGTACCTTTTCTGCTTGGTCAAGGCTTACAAAGATGATTAGAAAAGTATGAGAATGCTTCTGATACTTTTCTTTCAATGCAGACAGAATGTGATCATTTGAAAACCTCACATACAAAATATGGAATCAACAGGGCACCAATTAAACAGGAATTAAAATTAAGATGTAATTCTTATTAAAAATAATTTCTACATGAGTCACTGAATGTATAGAATCTCTGGCAAGTGATAGGGGTTCCAAAACTAGTATATTGATGCAAAAACAAAATACTGAAATAAAAAGTTAATAAAAGTTTGGTAGAACGTATTTGGAAGGGGATATGACAATAGAATCTGCTAATTTAACATAGTATAATAATAATTTGAAAACACATAATTGATTCCATAATGACCAGTTGGATGGGTCTGATTAAAAATGATTTAAAATCTTATTTCTATTGGTGCAATTATCACAGCAGAAGCACCTAGATGCCTAGATGCTCATCAATTACCACACAGTCAGAATGGATGTAACTTGTACCAGGCAAGAGTCCCTACTTCAAGATCGTTTGAAAAGTCTTGATTCAAGCTCAGTATCTGAATCTTGCTAAGAGAGCTTGGTATTCTGTGGCTTTTAGGAAACATGGAGTTCCTGAGAGAAAAATCCCTCAGTTTTAAACTGCCTCTCCTGCTTATCGGGTGCATTTTAGAATAGAGAGATGAGCTCCCATTTTTTCTGTAGCATCTGGGTGTGTAGAGAGAGATCTAAGTGTAAGCTGTATTCTTTTAAGTTTAGAATGTAGCTCATCTCTCCTTTGGCCTCTGTTGGCATTTTTAAAGATTCAGGTATTCAGTAGCAGTTTGGGGTTATCTGGGTGGTCTGGATGTAGGCCTAGTCTGTATACTTGTAAATACAGTAACTTGTGTGTTGTGTGTTTATGATGTGTGTAGTGTACAGTTTGTATTGTCATTGTTAATATTTGTTTAACCCAGTGTGCCTGAATTTTTGCTGTTTTCATCAAATATGTGCTAGAAAACACATATTTCAAGTGCTTCTAATTATACCAACCACTTTGGTAAATTCTTGAAGAAATCCTTACAAGTTGGGGGCTATGATTTTTTTTTACTTATTGATGTATTCACTCGCTCACTTCCTGTTACTCAACATTTTCGAAACCCCACCATTTGTAACTTTACTCTATTTTCATGTCAGGACACCCACGGAGCATGCTTCTCTACTGGATGTAAGATGCTTCGGGGGGAATGCAGTGTTAGGGGAAAAAAATCTCATTTAAAAGCAGGAAACACAACAGGTGCTACAGGGGGATGTTTGGATCTCAGGTTTTTTCAGGGCTTGCACAAGATCAGTAAGTTTGGAGATGGAAAATTGTATTGGCTTAGAAAAGCAACTCCAATATACCTGGTGTACAGTTCATTTGCTAAAACAAATAAAGCACTTCAAAACAGGTTTTATCTTTCTTGAGCTCTTTCTGCAAAGGTTCACCACCTGTTAGCCAGCCCTCTCATTCTTTAAGGACACCATCCCCTTGTCCTGTGTGTGACAGCAAAGTAGCTACTGGTGAAATATTGAGGCAAAAACATGTTAAATGAAGTTGAATGCACTGCAGACATTATTCAAAGTAAGAGGTAACACAGAACAGGTTTCAGGACTAATTGAAAATTCAAAGTCCTAAAAGGGTCTTAGTTTATCAAGCATTCGATGTCAAGATCTACAACTGGATCAAGGCTGAGTATTGGGAAAGAAATGAGAGTGAAAAAAGCTTAATTGAGAACAGGAGGCAACTCTTTACACCCAGAAGTGTAGGTGCATGGAACAAGCTGAATCACCTGCAATGTTGAAGACGATCCTATTCAAGAACATGCAAGATGAGGTTCTTGGATCATCAAAAATCAGTTTATTTAGCTGTCACTTTTAAGACAGTCCATTGGAAGTGCCAAGTAATTTACTGGTGCAATCTAGATGAAGTGCAGGCTGAAAGGGGACAATGGCAGTAGTATAGCTGAGATTTCAAAAGCTTTCCAATTAGCTAACTGAGAAAGCAAGACGGGCCCACTAGCCTCCTCATTTGTAATCTCTCTTGTGACTCTGAGCAGCTTGGACCTTCTTTGATCATTTTATCCAAGCAGTCAAGACGAGCATAAGCTCCATTTCTAAACTCAATGTATAGGAATAGTTTTTCAAGCTGCATTTTTAGGTTAAAAGAAAATTTGTAGAGTGGAGGTTTCTATAAATGTATTTTCATAGAAAATGAAATCACTTTGGTGCCACCAGAGGGCACACTACCCCATAGTCTCTCTATGAAGTCAGAGATGCCCTGTTTAAATGTCTCTCTCTCCAGCCCCACACACAAAGTGCTGAAATTGAGGAGGGACTTAATCACTTGTTTCACTGAACATTAAGAAAGACTTAACTGATGTCTTATAATGGCAATTTAAATTTTAAGTTTTAATATTTCACTCCTGCTGTATCAGAACACAACTAGCCAAGTGCTGCTTTATCCAGACTCTCCACACTCCACTCCATTCCAGCTGTGGAATAAGGGCTCAGCTGGTTGTGTCTCATCCTCTGCTCCTTATAAAGCTGCTCTCTGTCTAGTCCTGCTGTCCTGGGAGTGTTCATGCTAAACTGCTCATCTTGCTCTGCCACAACACACAGCACCAAGCCTGTGCTTCCAGCACTGACTGGCTACAAGTGCTGCTCAACCCAAGGAGATAATTTGCATAGAAGAGACACTTTGCATTGGCAGCACATGCTTCAGTGCTCTGGGAGTGTTTAAAGCCCTGTGAGTTTCACACTTCATGACTGAGAGCTGCCCTTCATAGCAACAGAACCCACAGCAACAATGATCTTCATCATCATCTTCCTCTGGACACTCCTCATCTGTGCTCAGGGTATAATTTAATACATATCTAGGTGTTGACTTATACATTTTTTAAAACTTTGATGGAGCATATACCTTGTAAAATATTATTTCAACAAGCTTTATAGAAAAGTGTAAAATACCTAAAATAAATTAATGCATTCTAGTTAGTGAATTCCTGTAATTCCTGTGTTTTGTCTTGTTTTCAGAATCCAGTGGACAGTTTACTGTGACTCAGACTCCAACAGTGAAATCTGTTCTCTCTGGACAGACAGTCACTGTGAGCTGCAAGACCAGTCCTGCAGTGTATGGTAACAACTACCTCCACTGGTACCAACAGAAAGCTGGAGAAGCTCCTAAACTCCTGATCTATGATGCAACTAATCGTTATACTGGGATCCCAGAGCGTTTCAGTGGCAGTGGATATGGGACTGACTTCACTCTGACCATCACAGGAGTCCAGGCTGAAGATGCAGCAGATTATTACTGTCAGAGTTTCCACTACCCTGGCAGTACTCGTGTTTTCACACAGTGTTACACAGCCGTACAAAAACCTCCCTCAGCAGGACTGCACAATGACTGCACTGCTGCAGCTGGGACCTACTGCAGGTGCACTTGCAAGTTTTTTTTTGCTACTGTAAGAGATCATTTACCACAGTCACAGTATTTAAAGAACTGTGATTACATTATTTCTCATTTCAATCATTTTGAGTGTGAGGCTGGAGAGAGAGATACTGATCACATCTCTCATCTTTGAATTTCAAAGGGTTTTATTTTCCTGCTCGTGAGAAGTCTGTTCTCTGATGGCACCAAAAAGTCCATCCATCCAATTTCTAACATTTTGATGAGCATTTCCTAACCACTTTAGAAAGTACAGGGGCACAAAATCAAAGTAAATCTTGACAGAGAGATTGAGACCGGACACACTAATGGGCCCAGTTACTCTCTGGGACGAACAGCGTCGCTCAGGTGACACACAGGCAAATGGCCAGTCTCTGTCTCAGAGTGCCCCACAGCTTTTAATGTCCACCTTCTCCTTTAATGTTATGTCAGTATTTCAATATTCCTTCTGTCTGTTTCTGCATTGCTGGTTTTAGAGTTCGCTTGCTTCTTTTTGGAGGTCGAGCTTCCTCGTCCAATCACCTCTTAACCAAGCAGATAAAACCAAAACTTTTTATAATTAAATGATCAAACATCTGCAAAGCACCTGATTCTTGGATGTTGTTATTCCTTAAGAACTATACAGTAAGATCCCTGATACAGAATGTCTGAATGAGAATTTCTGCAGCTCTAAATTTCTATTAGAACTGGTGACTCTTCCCTAAAACAAAGAGAAAATTGATTAAAAAGTGCTGAGATGACTTATTATAGTCTTGAGAAATCTAGTCATTCTAATACAGAGACCATATTAATATTTACAGTATGATGTTTTCAGATTGATAGTACTGGGAAATCGGAAGGAGCATAACTATGATCTGTCCTTCTGATCTGTTTCCATCAGGTTTTACAAAAGAGATGGAGGCACAGATCTGCTGCCTCAGGCTGTGAGTAAAGACCTTCGAAGCAGTTGTGTGCTTCTGGATTCAAGAGTTTTGGAAATAAACCAGACCAGAGGAGGTGTTCAGGTTGCGTACAAACACAAACAGACAACTCAGTCAAAACAACAGCAGCGGACTCCCTTCTGTTCACTGGCATGGCCAATGTGACTCTGAGTGTTACACCGCTATAGACCAGGGAATGAGGGGGACAGTTTTCACAGAGGTCTGCTCTTTATTGTGCATAAATCGTAACTGACACAGAATGGCAAAAACCCGCCAAGGCACATAAGTACCGTAAAGCAGTAAACCCAAAACGGACGGTGTGCGCTACACAACACTGAGCATCAGATTTAACCCCCCTCTCCCCCTGCAGAAGAGGGAGACCCTGCAGAGTGTCCACTACGACAGCTGGACTAAACTTTTCTTGGTCTTCAAGGAACAGTTCTGGTAGAAGGAAGGGATCCGCGGGGCAAGTCCATCACGGATCACCCATCACACTTTATCTACTACATGAGCAAAGTGCTCGAGAGCAGGGTCGGGCTGGTCTGGCGTCTCACATCTGGTCAGACGAGTCCCTGTTCTTCCTGGGGAGGAGTGACGAGGCTTGCCAGGAGGCGGCGCTGAGCGACCTGGCCGCCATCCACGGCGTGGGTGTCTGCGCTCTGTACGAAGGCGGGCTGGTGAAGAAGTGGAGCCTGGATGAGTACAGCCTGGGTGCCTTCTCGCTCTTCACACCCTTCCAGCTGATGGATTACCACCAGGACCTGCTTGTGCCCTTTCAGAGAGTCTGCTTCACAGGGGAGCACACCGCCCTGCCCCACGCGGGATCGAGGCGTCCAGGAAGTCCGCCGTGAGGGAACAACAAAGCGGCTGCCGAAGCCGTTGCTCATGTGAATCCCCCATTCCAGCTGAAAAACTTCAACTATTATTATTGCCAACTTGCTTCATACATATTGTAAGTTTTGCACCTAAGAACTGGTATGTCTTCCAATATGTTTACACTATTGCACCTTACTCCTCAGATCATACTCTTGTATATGGTCTGAAATTGTCTATTGTTTTTGTACATTAGCACTGTACTGCAAAATGTGAAATGCACTGTGTCTTATATATAACTGTGATGTCTACATGTTTCTGCACATCTGAACTGTAATGTGAGCACATAGTGTGATTGTGTTTTTGTGTCTCCCCATCTCTTGTATACTGTCCAATGTAAATATTTCAGTAATGTTAATGCTCCTGTGTGCTTTTGGTGTGAGCAGGTTCCAAAAGTGCTAAGGCAAATTCCTGTACCTGATACGTACTGGCAAATAAAAATGATTCTGATTCTGGAGCCTTCTTCAGGTGTGACAATGTAGATATGTTCATGGAAATCTACAAATATTATAGAGAGGGGCTGAAGACATGCTATTACTAGGCTATTGAATTCTCAAATGCTGTAGTAGTCATTTATAGAGATTGGAGGAGCTACAGTATGTCTCTTTTTTCTATTTTAATATGATTATATCTTGCTTGAAACCAGGGTGATTATTTTAATGTCAGGACAACAATGGAGCATGTTTATCTCCTGGAGCTGCTTCAAGGGGAACATCATGGAAAAAATAAAATAAAACAGGAACTCAACTGGTGCTAAGAAGATCATTTAATCTAAGGATTTAAGAGGGGCATAAACTTCATTTTGAATCACAATGGATAGGAATGATTTTTCAGGCTGCATTTCCAGGTGACAAGACAAGTACTGTATGTATAGAGTAAGTCTGTATTCGTAATGAAGAGGTTCCAGTACATGTATTATCATTGAAAACAAAATCACTTTCATGCCAAACTTTAAACGTGTGTTTGTCGCAGTTTCTGTGACAAGTAGAAATGACACGGCTTTCCAAACGTACAGTATGTTATTCTTGTTGTGAAACAATACCTGCAGGGATCATGAACCAGGTTAGATTGTGCTCAGAGTGATACTGTTAATACAAAACAGTAAAGAAAACCAGTATTGAGTTGAGCTCTGAATGTCTGAAGCGCATTGAGAACCCAGAAATCCTCTGCAGACACCTCCCACATTCAGGCTTTCCCTGTAAGTGTGAAGGGATTTTACAGCTCAGAACCGGGGCTCATGAACTCAGAGAAGGGTTGTGTAGCTGCACAGGCCCATATTCTCCAACAATTCTCTACTTACAAGAAAACACATATGTTCACTCAGAGATAATAATCTTATCAGACCTTGGCAGCATATCACTCTTATTGAGGGTTGGTTTCAAAGATACCCTCTCAAGTGTAATCTTAAAGTATAATTATTGTACTGCAAGTTTTTTTTGTTATGAGCTGCAGATTCAAATGCTGTTCTTATTTCAATACTTTCAGTGCATCATTTACAGAAACTGATGAAACAGAGTGAAACTGGTGAACATCCCAAAGTACAAAGAAGTGTGAGGCAGCAAAGCATCTCAGATAGGTTCACAGGTGAGGTATCTCAATATCAGGCAGACTGGACTCTTAGGAGAGGCTGTATTGATAGTGTAACGCTTACGGCCGTCAGGTACTGTGTAAGAGCCGGCGTACCAGAGCAGGTGACGTCACCGCCCTTCCCTATGATAGCAGGACTACAGCTACTGGGCTGGAGAGAGATCTCTCTTTAGCTCACGGGGCTAGGTCGCTGCAGAGAGACGCGGAAGTCCCGGGTTCGAGCCTCAGTCGGGATGGGGCCGACCAGATGCGGCAAGGGCGCCCGCCTGAGCCCCCGTTGCGTTACATTGGTGTCAGAAGCGGGCAGAATGAGCAACTCGTGGCAGACATTACCCGACTCTGTTAAGCGCCGGCTGACGCTGACAGACGCAGAACCCATCGGCAGCACACATAGGGAGCCTGAGCAACTCCTGGGTGCGACAGGTGGCCACAGCCCTTACCAGGGCTACCCAGTAGTGGCCCCGCCAGTAGAATTGGGGCGGCTGCCCCGGAGAGAAGATGCCCTCCCTGCCGGAGCCGATCAGCGATTCCCACACCCATCGGCGCGGGTGCGACCAGGTCGCTACGATGGTGAAGCGCCTTGGGAAACCTATGAGGCACAGTTCCAGCTCGCGGCCCGGACGAATGGCTGGAGCCGGGCGGAGATGGCCGGCCACCTGGCGGCGGCGCTGGAAGGAGCGGCCTGCCAGGTGCTCCTGGACGTCCCGGAGGAAGACAGAGGCGACTACGCGGCGCTGGCGGCAGCCCTCCAGCTGCGCTTCGGTGTAGAGGAGGCGCCGGACTTGATGCGGGAGAGGCTGGCCCTGCGGCGGCGCCGACCAGGAGAGCGACTGGGCCCGGTCGCCGCGGATGTCATGTTCCTTGCCCGCCGAGGATACCCAACTTTCCCCCGGGAGGCGCAGCGGGAGATGGCTCTCCAGGCCTTTCTCAAGGCCCTCTCGCCAGAGGAGCTGCGGCGCCACGTGCAGCTGACCGCGCCAACATCGCTGGAGCAGGCCTTGGCCCTTGCCACACGGGCTGAGGCTGTGTTCGGGGTGGCTGGGAGCGCCACCAGACGCAGTGCGCCCTGCCGGCTGACCGAGACGGCGACGGAGGAATCCAGCGAGGGGGAAGAGGAGCCAGCCCGGGCAGCGACCCCCGCGGAACAGCCCCCGCACGCTGATTTGCGACCGCTGCGGGAAGAGAGGACACCGAGCCCGGCTCTGCCGGGCACCCGAGCCTCGTCCTCCCCGATCGGCGTCGGGAAACGGGAACGGGGCGGCTCAGCGCGGGGAAGGCCGCCCTTGAACACCTCAACCCCCGCTCCGGAGAGCGCTGTAAAAACCGGTGCCCCTCACGCCACCGTGGGGCGAGTCGGCTGTAGCCGAGGCCTGTACCTCCAATGCCGAATCGAGGACCAACCCTGCCTGGCCCTACTCGACACCGGTTCTTCGGTGACCCTACTCCGACCGGGCGTCCTCCCCGACACCGAGGGCACCAACCCCCCAGGATGGGAGGCCTCCAGCCTGCGGCTAAGGACCGTGACGGGACAGCTCGCTGCAGTCCGGGGGAAACAGGTGCTTGCCTTCCGTCTGGGTGCAGCGACGGTGCGCCACCCCTGCTACCTCGCACCCATCCAGGAGGACTGCATTCTGGGGCTGGACCTGCTGCAGCGAGTGGGGGCCAGTTTGGACTTGGACCGGCAGGAGTTGGTGTGGCAGGGGGAGCGACTGCACCTGGTGGAGGGCAGGCCCGGCGAAGGCCGAGGGACGCGGGCTTGCCGGAGCCGGGGGAACAAGAGGCGGCGGCGGCGGCGGCGACGTTCGAGAGGCTGATGGAGAGGGTGCTGGCATCGGTCCCGCGGAACCAGTGTGTGTTGTATCTGGACGATCTGCTGGTCCATGCCCGGAGTTTCGATCAGGCCTTGACGAACCTCCAGGCGGTGCTGGCCTGCATCCGCCGTGCTGGCCTGAGGCTCAACCCCCGCAAGTGCGAGCTCCTGCGGCGGGAGGTGACCTTCCTGGGACATGTTGTTGGACCGCGAGGGGTGGCTACGGACCCAGGTAAGGTCGCCGCAGTGAGGGGCTGGCCGACTCCACGCACCGTCGCGGAGCTGCGCAGCTTTCTGGGGTTGGCCTCATACTACCGGAGGTTCGTCCGGGATTTTGCCAGCATCGCTGCCCCGCTGCACCGCCTCACCGACAAGGGCCGCCGTTTTGACTGGGACTCGGGCTGTGAGACTGCCTTCGGCCGGTTGCGTGAAGCTCTGGTGGGGGCCCCCGTGCTGGCCTACCCCGACCCGCGGTTGCCGTATGTTCTCGATACCGACGCGAGTGACTCGGGGGTGGGCGCGGTGTTGGCGCAGGAGGGGCCGGATGGGGAGCGCGTAGTGGCCTACTATAGTCGGGCTTTGACTAGGCCCGAGCGGAACTACTGCGTGACCCGTCGCGAGCTGCTAGCGGTGATGGCGGCGGTCCACCACTTCAGGCCGTACCTGTTCGGGACCCGGTTCCGGCTGAGGACCGACCATGCGTCCCTCACCTGGCTGCTCCACTTTAAGGAGCCGGAGGGGCAGATGGCGCGATGGATAGAGATCCTGCAGGAGTACGACTTCACTGTCGTGCACCGTGCGGGGTCTCGCCATCTCAATGCCGACGCTCTCTCGCGGCGCCCCTGCGAGGCCGCGGACTGCCACCACTGCGCCCGGCGGGAGCAGCGTGAGGGGGCTGTCCGCCCCGTGGCGGGGGTGAGCACCGCGGCCACGGCCCGGGAGGGGCCGCTGGGGGTGGGCCTGCCAGACCTGGCGCAGCGTCAGGCAGCTGATCCTGACGTGGGGCCGGTGCTCCGCTGGAGGGCAGCAGGAGTGCGGCCTACGCGAGAGGAGCTCGCCCCGCACCCAAAGTCCGTCAAGGCCCTCTGCGCCCTGTGGGAGGCCTTGGAGGTAAAGGACGGGGTGCTGCGCCGGGGGTGGCGGGTACCCTCCAGTGGCGAGGTACGGTGGCAGCTGGTGGTGCCTCGGTCGCTCCGCGGGGCGGTGCTCCGAGCGGTGCACGGCCAGCCGGGCGTGGGGCACTTCGGCGGTAAAAAAACCCTGCAGCGTCTCCGAAGCCATTTTTATTGGGGTCTTTGCCACCGGGACGTGGAGCGGTACTGCCGAACGTGTGCGGTGTGCGTGGCACAGAAGGGCCCCCCCGAGCGCTCCCGGGCCCCCCTCCAACAACACCAGGTGGGGGCTCCTATGGAGCGGGTGGGAGTGGACGTTTTGGGCCCGTTTCCGCGCACTGAGGCCGGGAACCGCTACGTCTTGGTGGCCATGGATTATTTTACGAAGTGGCCGGAGGCCTACGCCCTCCCGGACCAGAGTGCCCCCACGGTGGCCGATGCACTGCTGGAGGGGATGTTTGTCAGGCTGGGGGTGCCGGAGGAGTTACACAGTGACCAGGGGCGTAACTTCGAGTCCCAGGTCTTCGCCAGAGTGTGCCAGCGCCTGGGGATCACTAAGACGCGGACCACACCGCTGCATCCCCAGAGCGACGGGTTGGTGGAGCGGTTTAATCGGACGCTCGCCACCCAGCTGGCCACCCTGGTGTCCCGGCACCAACGGGACTGGGACCGCCACCTCCCCCTTGCGCTCTGGGCGTACAGGACCGCGGTCCAGGAATCCACCGGGTGCACCCCGGCCTCGCTCATGCTGGGCCGGGAAATGCGAACACCGGTGGACCTGGTCTTCGGCCCGCCGCCCGGAGACGGGTCGGCACCGCCGGCTGGACCGGACTACGAGTGGGACCTGCGGCAGCGGATGCAGCGGGTGCACAGCTTTGCACGGACCCACCTGACACAGGCGGGGGTCCGGCAGAAGCGGTACTACGACCTGCGCTGCAGGGGGCCTGCCTTCCAGCCCGGGGACTCGGTTTGGGTGTACAACCCGCGGCGCCGCAAAGGCCTCAGCCCTAAGCTGGCGCCGTCGTGGGAGGGGCCCGCTGAGGTACTCGGGGTGGTGGGCGAGGTCTGCTACCGTGTCCGGTTGCGAACACGGGGGAGAGTGGTGGTCCTGCACCGAGACCGCCTGGCCCCCTACCGGGCCCGGGAGGAGGAGCCGTGTGGGGAGGCTCTAGAGGAGCAGCCGGGGCTGGAGCCGGCCGATAGTGGGGCGTCCGTGGGTCGCCAGCCGTCACCGCGGCGCAGCGGCCGCTCACGCAGGGTTCCGCAGCAGTTGGCCGGATACGAGTACAGCCTGAGGGGGGTGTTCGACGTCGGCGAGACGCCAGACGCTTCAGGTGGGGGCAGTGTAACGCCCTCGCCTGGTGGTGAGGAGGAAGCGCCCCTAGGCGCTCGTAGTACCGCGGGGCATGCTGGGAGTGGTAGCCGGGGAGAGTATGAGGGTCAGCACGATGACCAGCGGCTGACCCTACCTGTGTAAATAATGTCCTAGTAATTCGAGTGCCCTGTGTAGTCCTGTAAAAGTGTAGTGTGTTGTTAGGTAATTACCACCCTAAATATGTGTACGTGTTCCGTCAGTCTCCTCATGTGTGTGTAGATCCTGTGTTTGGTTTTGGTGTGGTTGTCAAATAAAGTCAGTGTTTTGGCTGGTTAATCGCGTCTCCACTGTTCTTTAGTTCTGAAAAGAACCTGCAACGCTACATTGGTGTCAGAAGTGGGATGGGATAGCCCTTCGCCGGGGACGGCGATTTAAGCGGGGGAGAGTGTAACGCTTACGGCCGTCAGGTACTGTGTAAGAGCCGGCGTACCAGAGCAGGTGACGTCACCGCCCTTCCCTATGATAGCAGGACTACAGCTACTGGGCTGGAGAGAGATCTCTCTTTAGCTCACGGGGCTAGGTCGCTGCAGAGAGACGCGGAAGTCCCGGGTTCGAGCCTCAGTCGGGATGGGGCCGACCAGATGCGGCAAGGGCGCCCGCCTGAGCCCCCGTTGCGTTACAATAGGATGAAACAATCTGTTGGACATGCAGGGTGAAATGAAAGAGCAGCACTGTTCTCACTCACTGAGACAAGTGTCACATAAGAGGAGCAGAGCACTGTTTTTTTGGGAAAGACAGACTCTCAATTCAGTGTTCAGTGCTGCCCTCTAGTGTCAGTAATATGGCAATTACACTGAGACAAGAGTCACATCAGCAAGAAGAGCAGCAGCGTTTGCTAGCAGAGACGGAGACTCTCAATTCAGTTTTCAGTGCTGCCCTCTGTTGACTAATAATACAGTAATCCCTGTGCAGCCCTCTTACAAAAAAATCATCATTATACAGAACAGTACAAGTGTAAGCAATTATAATAATTATTAAAAGCTTTTAGACTACAGTATGCTGACATCAAATGAATTTGAATTTGGATTTACACAGCAAAATGCAGGAAAAGTGCATTTTGATGGGACACAGTATTTGTGTGTCCGTTTGCACAGATGTGCATGTGTACAGAGACAGGTTGATGCCAAACAAAAACTTGTTGAAAAGGAAGAATTCCAGGACGGCACACAACCCGTATTACAGCTTGCACACGGCTGGCGTTCCGTTTACTGTTTCCAGCGATAACACTTGGCATTAGTCTTACTATGGAGTTAAGTGAATGTATTGCGTTCAATGTTTAAAGAGGAGGCAATGTACAACCTATGCAGACATGTTTCTGCAGCTTCACATCAAGAAGAACATACTGAAAGTTTGGAAACCCGTGACGTCTCTTCTCACAGAAACGGAGAAAACGATAAGCGTTTAACCTGGGAATGCTTACTTACGGAAGCGCATTGCTGCCACTGAAGAAAACAAAATCCTCGATAAGGAATTTTCTCGTACGATATAGTAATTCTCGCGGACTCTATATGATCATGCGACAGCACGATCGCCATATACTGTAATACCTCTATCGCTCCATGCGGACTTATAGTTTTAAGCAGTGGAGCTGATTGCACGTGTAACTGTTCATAACGGAGCCATCATTGCTTTGATCTCTTAATCCCACACACCTGGTCCTAATGCTTATAATGATTCTGTTCATATTTGCTCACAATTGCAAGACTTCATTATGACTAAACCCCAGCCGGAAGTAAATCCGTACTAATTCTGCAGCGCCGGACATTGACACGATCATTAAACCGAAAGTGCCAGCCAAGCTCACGGTAGCTTCTATATGCGTTCAGTGCACAACACAACAGGTTGTGTATACACTGAAGTAATCATTGCTATCTTGTAATCTCGTAAAAAGGGCGATTATTTTACCCTTGGTGGCAGCAATGCGCTTCCGTATTTACTGACACGGCGTTGTACTTCATGTATACAAAAGACAGAACACGTGTTCCTTTATTATTTTTTTTCCCGAAAAGAGGAGAGTGGAAATGTTCTGCTGTTGTTTAAGTCAATGCTACTTTGCAGGGGACAATATTATTTCATATTGTGGCGTCCTCGCCTGGCGTTGCGGCCGAAGAGCGCACGGCTGGGGTGCGCGGCGAGGGGCAGGACGGGAGTAGTGGTAGTGGTCAGGGCAGGGACTAGGACAGCCACTGGCCAGTGCCGCTGACCATTCTGAACGGGTGTACACCCTAGATAGGTTGTCGGAGTCCCTGTAAATAGTTATCCCGGTTTTCCAGCCCCTTCTATATCTGTACCCACTTATCACTCTATACCACGTACTGTACGCGAAATGACTCCAGTGTGTTCTACCCTGTTTCTCTCTTTATTCCCTTTCTCTGTTGCTGGTGCTGAGCCGGACGCACGTCCAACTATAAAGCGCTGTGGTTTTAAATGAGCTCGAGTTCCTGTCTCCAACCTCGCTGACCCCGTCTCGTTACAATATGCAGTACAGTGCAATATACAGTATTAATATAGTAGGCACCATTGTCCACAAATAAACTTGTGTGTAAACGCAATACATGCCTCTCATATACGAGATACTTTTCTGCAATGCTATCTCGTATAAATGAGATATTTTATAATAATAAGCCTCCGTACACTTCCGTGCTCCACTGTCGGCATTTCTGTTGTATTTTACTTTGTCTTTGTGCAATCACAATATTTTCCTGCTAATTGAACAAGAAATCCAATGACACATATTACTTTTAAAGTAAATCTTTATTTCTTTATCTAAATGCAAAACTGTAAAGGTTTATTTATCCCAGAACTCCCTGTGGATTGTAATGTATGTGATGTGAGTCTTAGTTGTGTATAATAAGGTACTGTACAGTATATACAGTACTGCATCTGAAATACAAGTGAACAGACTGAAGACTCTCCTTCAATTCTCCTGCCATTTCCTGCCACTGCTGGTAACTCTGCTGAGTCACTTCCAGCACAAAGAATTGCAGTTGGTTACCTCAGCTTCAAAACTACATTAATCTTAATACAGCCTGGAAGAGTCATACACAATCTGAAGTGCTCCAATTTTTTTCCAAGAATAATAGCTTTTTTCTACCCATTGAGTGCAGTAAAATATTATCGCTACAGTACTGTACTGTATGTGTAATTACAGCAAGTAAAATACTTGGTAGGATGTCTAAGTCCTCATTTTACATTACTAATACCTCCATTTCCTGGGAAAGCAGAGATATTATAATTTCCATATTCTATTAAATAAAAACACTTTCTGAAAGATCACATACTGTATGTATCCACAGTATTTTGAACATTTTTCTGCTTTGTTAAGCTTTGTGTTCATCTTTCACTCTTTGCCACAGTTTATCCTAGATTAGTTCCTCTGACTTCAGCACATCTCTTTTGTTCTGCTGTGATCGGTACAGACAGATTCAACAGACAGGCTTAAAGTAATCTTTTTCATAGAGATTATTCCCAAACTACCACAAGATCCATCTGTCACAAGATACTGTACAAACATTAAGTAGTTACATTCCTTAGAGAAAGCATAAAGACAATTAGAGCATTACAAGCTGACAGGAACAAGGAAAAACGCATTGATTAAAAAAATACCCTGCTAACTAAATAACACTGATATAATAAAAAAGCTGCAACTTTGTATAAAATCATTGTTGCTGAATTATGATTTATAATGTGATTGGCTATAAAAAAATATCTGCTTCAACCTACTGTAAATACCTGCGGTGTCAATGTTGTCAATAGGGACATGTGAGAATAACTGCTCGGACCCTATGCGGTGATGAGAGAGTAGTTTGAATGAGTTTGGCGTCCAAATCCCAGGAGCGAAAGGAAGAATATGAGGTCAGGGTAGGAAGGCTGGGTCGGGTTTCCTGAGTGTCAGGTCGAGAGTATCCAAATCAAAAAGACGCTAGACAGAGACGAAGTCGAAGCCAAAGATTGAACGGGGTTGGGTATCCAGAAGTCAGGTCAGAGAGGTACGTGCACAAGAGAAAGTCAAAAGTCGAGCTCAACAGTGAGCGGGGACTGAGAGGAGTGAGAGGGTATAAATAGGATAAGGAGTGAGAAGTGATAATAGCTTAACTAGTGCGCAGGTGTTGACGGACAGAGGTGCACACTAGAATAGGGTTCATGACATGAGGATCATGCGGCCTCCGAACATTAAAACTTGCAATTGCAGAATAATTACAGTGCAAGGAGTTTTTATTAAAGCAAATCTTTCCTCTCGAGGCTCTTCAAAACCCAACACCAACCCCCACCTTGAATTTTCTGTATATAACAAAACCTCTGCATCAGACCGGTGTGTGAAAGTGTGAACTCTACCCTCCAGCAAGTGGAAAGAACAGCCCCTCAGTGTAGCTCCCTCTGCTGTCGACTGGAGGCTACAAGTCCCTGCTCTCTTCTACAGGGAGCTGCTGCCCTCTGGAGGCTGAGAGCAGGGTGTGAGAGAAATTTCTCCTCCTGGGTTGAGATCATGAGGAGAGCAGGGTTGTAATGATAATGCTCTCCCCACAGTCCCCAGCAGAGGGAGATGTTGGACAGAGTGAGATGCTATGATCTGTCCCTGGCCCTCACCTACTGGGGGTTTCACGTTGCTCAATGTCTCTATTAAATTCAGTCAGGGATCAGCCAGAAACTCCTTTCTCTCATCTTTCAAAACCCTGTGATTAATGAATGATGCAAAACAGAGGAAAACTATCCATCTATTTTCAAGTCCTACCTCTGCTCCCAGCTCAGATCACATTGATTGGTCTTAAACAGGATTTATACACAGTAGAAGAAGGTGCTTTGCATACCTGAGCCACTACAGCAACTGATCTTCTCCATTTTCTACAGACAGAGGAAGACAATTTGCATAAAAGAGACACTTTGCATTGGCAGCACATGCTTCAGTGCTCTGGGAGTGTTCATAACCCTGTGAGTTTAACACTTCATGACTGAGAGCTGCCCTTCATGGCAACGGAACCCACAGCAACAATGACTTTTATCACCATCTTCCTCTGGACACTTCTCATCTGTATCCCAGGTGAGGGCTTTTATTATTATTATTTGTAATATTGAACACATCTCATCCATTCTTCTATATCTTTCTTTACAAACCGATTACTGATTTTGATTTAGAAGTCCTGCCTGTTTTAATCTTTGTTTCTTTCAGAGTCCTCTGGGCAGGTTGTGATGACTCAGACTCCTCCAGCTCTCTCTGTCCTCTCTGGAGGAAGTGTCACAATCCACTGTAAAGCCAGTAGCTCAATTACTGGGTATTATAACTACCTGAACTGGTACCAACAGAGACCTGGAGAAGCTCCAAAACTCCTAATTTATTGGGCAACTGAACGTCAGTCTGGGGTCCCAGAGCGTTTCACTGGCAGAGGATCTGGACTGGACTACAGTCTGACCATCAGTGGAGTCCAGGCTGAAGATGCAGCAGATTACTACTGTGGACAGGGTGCACATACTCCTCTCACACAGTGATACACGCCTTACAAAAACCTTCTTCAACTCAGCTGGAGCTGCTCTGTTCATAAACTGTAAACACAGGGGACTGAGGCTGAGAACAGCTGCAGAGCAGCAATACTTTGTTCAACAATGTATAGAGTTGAGGCTTGTTCATCATGGATGAAAGGTCTTACTAACTAAAACTATTTTTTTAACTTCTATGTATATGATAATCCATTGCAGAGAAACTCAAGTTATTTGTAATTTTTGTAATTTTGTCTTGTAAAAAAGTCCAAGTTGCTCATTTCTAAAATACAAATGTAATGTTTTTTTTAACCAATGTTTGCAAATTATGTTCAAACCCAGCTCTGTTCAGTCCATCTGTAATAGTTATGCAACTCTTCTCAGCCTCAATCCCCTGTCCTGATTGTTTAAGCTCATTTAGAGGTGAGTGGGGTTTTTGGACAGACCTGGATAACTGTCTTACCCACAACAGCAGCTAACAGCAGTCAGACAGTAATCTAGTGCATCTTCAGGTTTCCAGGTACCAGAGCAGCTGCTGGCTGTGCAGCTGATAGAGATAGTGCCTCTTGGAACACCAGTCTGCTCTGGAGAGTCAGAACAATCTGGACTCCGAGAGGAAAGTGATTTAAAATAATTTATAAATGTTGATGGATTGTGAATATTTCCGGTATAAACAATGGAAATAACCTGAGTGTGACAGGCAGTCAGATGAGTCACTGCCTAAGAGGAGTCAGCTGTCAGTTGTTATACAAGAGTTGGCCTCTTGTCAGCAGGGTGTGAGGCAGGCAGGAGAGCTAGAGAAGGTGCACTCCTGCACTCTGTGGGACAGCCCGGTATCTGAAAGAGAGACCGAGAGAAATACAGAGAGAGAGAAGGATTCTGTCCAGTTGCACTCATTATTTTTAAGCAGCTTGCAACACTGAGAAAATACATGTGATACATTTTTCATTCATTTAACTGTCCTCAGTGACTCTAAAATGCTGGACAGTGACTGATCAACACTGTGTGTCTTAAAGTGTTCAGAGCAGCAATTCACTGACACACATGGTCTCATTCTGCTTGAAAGGCACCAGCCGTGTGGTCCTCAGTGCCAGTGAGAGTCCTCAGTAACACTAGAGGGAGCTGTGAGGTCTTTAAACTCTGTTTCTTATAATGTTACTAAATACTTTTTTGAGGGACAGTGAGATTATACTACAACTTCACAAGAGCCACTCAACACAGAGGAAAGAAATGGTGATCAGAGAATTTAGGTAATTAGGTTATTGTTTTATTAACCATAATTTAATAACACAGTTTAATGAGTGTCCAGAGGACCATACTAATCTCATTTTAATTCTACTCTTAACACCTGTGCTATGTTTTTAGCCAGTAATACCCAGGTGTTGCTCCTGTCTGGAGACCATAGACACTCTGCTGTAAGAGGTGCCAGCCCATCAGATGAGGGTTTAAATTGAGGTCCTGCCTGCTCAGTCAGTAGGGGGTCGCTGTTACTCTCTTCTCCCAGGAATCTGCTGTGTAGTGGGGCTGCTGGTGCAGAATGGCTGCTGCTCGTCTCCCAGCTGGTGCTGATCTTCAGTGCAGTGGGTCCCCTCCTGTGTGTTAAGGATCCTCTGGCATGAGAGGTGCTGTATAAAAGCAGGAATTCTCCTTCCTATTATTAACCCTCTGTCCTGGGAGTGACCATCGGGGCAGTTATTATCCTGCTCCCTCTGAACATGCAGTGTCAAGTCACTCCACACTTCACTCTGGTCTAGCTGTGTTAAGTGGATTAAGGGTTCAGCTGTTGTGTTTCATCATCTCCTACACTTTGTCCAGTACTGCTGTCCTTGTTCTGTCAGAGCAGGAGTCCTGTCTGTTCTTCTATGGGTGACAATGTGCACAGGAAAGACAGAGATACTGTACCTGACTAAGCAGCACAGGCTCTGGTTTTTTTTTACTCCTACCTTTCAATATGAGATCCCACCTCATTTCAGTGTTAGTGGATCAGTGACTGAATTTACTTCTAAAAGCCCCTTCTCTGAAAACCTTTCACAGGTTCACCCAAAGATACACATAATTAAAGACAAAACTCTCAGGTATTCAAGAAGTTGAGAGTGAAAACAGAATCCTGCCGAGGTTCAATTACAACAGAGATTAATATTTACATTTTGTGAAAACTCCAGTTTGACAGAACAAGGTATCTAACCTATCTTCAAAATTATTTTCATTAAATGGAGTTTTTAATGAAAGTTCGGGAGGAATGAAGGCAGCCGCGCTCATTCGACACAGCTGCTGCAATTCTCACTAATCCTGACGTAAGCAACCGGTCTCCATAAATACCAAACGTCACCCTCTCCTCTTCCTCGTTCGTTTTCTGCATGGTTTGTTTTTGCCTAGCTCGAATCCGTGCTCCCTTCTCATGGATCTACAAATCCGCCGCTCCGATGAAGACCTTTTCTGCAGCGCAGGAGACTCTCCTACCCTTCTCGTCCAGTCCACCCCCCACAGCTCCCCTCACCTCCGTCTCATCGCCTCCTTCAGCCGCCGTGCCACATCAGCGCCGCTCATCTCCCAGCCAGTCCTCACAAGATCCAACTCCTCGCCGAAGACTGCATTCCGCCGTCGTAGTCCCTCTCTCATTACGTTTCTCCACGGCAAAATCTCCAAACAACCCCGGCTTCTCTCGAGGATGTCCCTGCCGCCGCGCTTCACGCACATCGGCTCCCCCTTCTCCTGGATCATCTCTCGCAATTTCCAACCGGACTGTAGCAAGCCTCCAGAGGATACTTCGAAAACATGGCGTCCATTTTAAAAGAAACGCTTCCAAAAAAAAAAAAAAAAAAAAGCCCTGGTTTCCCTGTACTTAACCGCAGTCTACACAAGGAAACATCAACTCCCCAGCTTCCCCCGGCGCCCTCTGATGACATCACCCGTGCCGCCGCCACTCATCCCAACGTGAGGACCCCGAGGCTGCCCGCGCCTCTGCCTGTCGCATCTTCTGTCTTGTCCTGATATATCCGTGTCTGTCTCTTCTTCCAAGCAATCCATTCCTCTGCTGAACAACTGCACCTAGCCTCTTCCACCCAGCCTCCTGCCCCCTTGCTGCCGAGTCTAAGGCCCCAGGCTCACGCCCCTCCCCCCCCTTCTCCGCTTAATCTAATTTCTGCACTCTCCTCTCTCTACCTCCGGCGTCCAACACGGCTCAAGCTCCGCTAGCTTGGTGCCTTCGGCCCCGGTTTCTTTTCTTTCGGTCCATGCTGCTGTCTCCACGGCCCGAAGGCCAGCTAGTAACGACCCCCAGCTCAGCCAGCAGGCGGCCCTTACCCTCCCCCACCCCCTGGCGTCCAAGACGACTCGGCAGCCTCCTTAGTCCCTAACGCAGCCTTCGCCCCCGCTTCAATTCCTCAACAGTCTTCGGCTTCCATATCCCAAGCCACTGAGCTTCAGGCCCCAGATCCGTCAAACCCCTCCTACCACAACCTGCTTTCCGCTCTTCTCTCCTCATCTTCTCCCTTCCCCGGTGTCCAACACGGCATCCGTCATCCCATGCCTTCGGCCCTGGATTCCAATCTCCCCTCTACTAAGGACTTTCCTCTCCGAACAGCCGTTCCTCTCCCAGCTCCTCCTAACGCACTAACGTTTAGTCCTCCTCCCATTCCCTTTTCACTCCGGCAGCAAATTCCGAGGTGCGGACGTCAATCTAGCTCACCTTCTCTCTTCCTCCACTTACAACTCTGATTCTAGAACAGTCGATTGCGGCTCGATTTCCGTTACTCTCAAATCTTCCGACCCTCACTCTGCTTCAGTCCTTCAAATTTCCGACTTCTGATTGGCTTTCAGCATTTTCTGCGACACCACGTGCTCCGCCTTTCCCCAACGTCATCAGGAACTCGACGATTACATGCACAGCATCCCCGATCTATCTGTCCTTTTCGAGGGCTCCCTGTTCTACGATTACCATAAGCAGTTCTTGGCCGAGGCCGCTGCCCGCCTACTCCAACGGAACCAGCGCACCTACCGGGGAGCCCTCGACATTGAGCTTTACTGCCGCACTTTCACCGATGTCCAAGCCCTTTCCTGCGACTTCTGTTCCTCTCGGACACAATCATCAAATCTTTGCCCTGATACCATCCGCAAGCCCAACCCTGACTCCGCCCCTTCTCCCCCACAGCATCTATTCTCCCGCCAGGTCTTCTTCAAACCTTCCCGGTCCAAAGATGTTCGCGGTCGCCCCATCGTGATGATCAGAGGCCAACAAATTTCCAACATCTTCAATTCCTCTACACGTACCTCTCCCCTTCGTCGCTTCCTTCACATTTGCAGCTTCCGCGGCAAAGCTCATGCTCGCTCTGCCTGCCCCCGCCGGCCCTTCCATGCTCGCTCCACCTTCAGCGTTCCCAAAAGACTACTGGCTTTTCCGTCTACCCCAATCGACATCCCCGCTCTTGCTTTCGGCCTGCTCCGTCACCCTGACCCCTCTTCCACCCACATCTTACTCGATGGCCTTTCCTTCGGATTCTCACCAGGCTCGTGCACACTTCCTTCTTCCTTCGTCTTTTGCAAAAATTTGCAATCTGCCGCCGCCGATCCCCAGTCCGTTGATTCCTTGCTAGCATCCAAAGTCGAGAATGATTTCATGATCGACCCACTTGACTCTTTCCCATTCCCCGCATACCACATCAATCCCATCAGCATAGCGGTCCGTCTGGGCGCTTGGCTCACTAAGGCCAACATCCCCAGCACCGTTAATGTTATGCCTTTTGACCCAGACCTCTGGCACCTCTTCGGAGTTCATCGGCGGAACACGCAGTCCGCCTTACCTTCGGTCGTAGGAGTAGCCCAAAACATTTTCAGTACCTTAGCCGAAGCTCTCGGCCGGATCCCCTCGAATAACTATAAGCTTCCTTTCTCGTCCACCTTCTCAACGATTTCCTTACCATAGACTTTCCTCACACCCCACCTGCAAGAGCCTCCACCTCACTTCTTTCCGTTTTTAGGAAACTAGGGGCACCCCTTGCCATGGACAAAACAACTGGCCCCTCTCATATAATCCAATTCCTCGGGATCACCCTCAATTCCATCAATTTCTCCACTTCCCCGCCTCGCGACAAAATCGACAGGATCCAGATGTATTCTTCCGCCAAATTTCGCACAAAGAGGGAACTTCTCTCTCCGCTCGGCCACCTCAATTACGCCATGCGTATCATCCCTCAAGGACGGTCTACCTTCTCGACCTCGCCTCTTCCGCGCCCTCTCTTTACCACCACGTAAGCCCTTCAGCCAACCGCAAATCCGAGCTCAGGCTCTGGCAGCTTCTCTTGGCCAACCTGAATGGCATATCTCTCTTCTACGGTGACCTCCTCTCTGACACTGAGGATATCCAGCTTTTCACAGACGCAGCCCCCTCAGTCGGTTTCGGAGGCTATTACAAAGGCCAATGGTTCGCGGCCCCTTGGCCTCCCGATTTCTTTCCAATCCCTCTCGACAACCAGTCATCCGCCTTGTTAGAAATATTTCCAATTGTCGTTGCTGCTTCTCTTTGGGGCCACAATTGGAAACAAACGTCCTCATCCATTCGGCCATCCATGCAGTAGTTCATATAACCAACAAAGGAAGGTCTTCATCCCAATCCATCATGAAATTCCTCTGCTGCCTAAATGGATTTCTCTCACACATCAATCCATCCGCGTAGCTGCTCGCATTCCAGGCCACCTTAATGAGATAGCTGACTCTCTCTCTCGCTTTCAATTCAGGAACTTGGCACCAGATGCAAGACTGAACCCGTGCACAGTACCTCCCTATTCGGAACTCGCGTTCCTCTGAATCATCCTTTCCATCGCTATCTCCAGCTGGCCCAGCAAACTATCCTCTCAGGGATCGCCCCTTGAACTCTCAATTCTTACTGCACCGCCCGGAAAGGCTTCCGATCCTTCCACCTCTCAACGAACATAAAATTCCATTCTCTCGACATTCTCACCGTATCATCCTTCGTTTGCTATCGCAGAAACTCACTCAAGGTACGAGCATCCACCACCAAAGTATACCTGTGCGGCATCCACTCCTTTTTGGCACGATCTGTCCATCCCTCATCCACCCTCAAATTACTCTCCTTAAAGGCTTTCAGTGGCTTGAAAACCACTTCCGAACCTACGCGCACCACTTACCTCAGACATCCTTGAATCCTGCCTCAACGTTGTCAGGTCAGGTTACCACTCACCCCGGGTCGACCACCCTCTTGAATCTTCATTCTTGTTAGCCTTCTTTATCGTCCTAAGGCGCTCCGAAATTACCGCTAATTCCACATCCTTCGATCCTTCTCCTCAACCCTGCTTATCCAACATCTCCTTCCGCAACGCTGACCTTCTATCTCAAGAAAAGCAAAACCAACCAACTCAGATCCGCCACTCTCGCCTATTATTCCAAACTCCGTTCCTACATAAGCCCTCACGAGCCTCTATCCCATTACGCACATCTTCGCACCTCTGCCGGAGCTTCGCCTACTGCCCCTCTGTTCGCAAACGAGAACGGCCGCATCATGATACCCTCCTAAACGATTCTCCGGGCACTCCTTTAGATCAGGGGCCGCATCCTCCGCCGCTCGCCAGGGCATACCCGAGTATCTCATCAAGCACCTAGGCCGTTGATCCTCCGAGGCTTACTACGCATACATTAAAACTAACCCCGGTAACCTCAAGCAGGCACTTTCTCTCCTCAGCTGAATTGGCCCAATAATCTTTTGTTTTTGTTTTTCTGCACTGGTGACTGGGGGTCCCGCTTGGTTCTTTTGGGGGTCCTATCCTCCCCGTCCAACGGCCGGGAGGTTGGCCCTCAGCCAAGCGGGTTACGCCAAATCTCCACATCACAATAAACGATTCTAATTTCTCCCAAGCTTTCGGCTGCTGTCATTCCTCGTGAAATGGAGTTTTTAATGAAAGTTCGGGAGGAATGAAGGCAGCCGCGCTCATTCGACACAGCTGCTGCAATTCTCACTAATCCTGACGTAAGCAACCGGTCTCCATAAATACCAAACGTCACCCTCTCCTCTTCCTCGTTCGTTTTCTGCATCCCTCCTCCACCCCCTCTCCACCTTTGCAGCTACCCCATTGGTTGCATGGGGGTCCTATCCTCCCCGTCCAACGGCCGGGAGGTTGGCCCTCAGCCAAGCGGGTTACGCCAAATCTCCACATCACAATAAACGATTCTAATTTCTCCCAAGCTTTCGGCTGCTGTCATTCCTCGTGAACTCAGAAAACACAGCTCTGCTGTGTAGCTGTCTATAGAGGAATTCTATGAAGGTTTTTTGATCTCCAGTGATGTGTTATAATCTGTTATCAATGAAGGCCTGTTTCCATACTCATCATGCTGTCTACACTGACCCCTGTGGCTCCAGCCCATCACACTATTACACTGAAAAAGCTCTTGCAATGCCCACAAGAGGGCGCTCATTGACAACATCAACATATCACTATTCCTGTCTCTGCATGACCTGAGTGGGTTCCAGTCTCTCAGTCTTCTTCCACTCCTCTCCAGCCCTATCAGGCTAATCTCCTTGTCTCCTGTCCTCTCTCACCCCAGGTGTATTTTATCTTCTTATACTTCTGCCTTTTTAAAACTGCCCACTTTTCACATTCCAGCCACAACATTATAGGGCAGTAATGAAAGCTGAACTATGGCAATCTTGGCTGTTCTTGTGAAGGAAGCAATGGGGCACCTTTTACATCTCTGTTTCCTTCTGTCAATTATTATATTATATTTGAACAAAGTCTGTACATTTGAGAAATTAAACTTTGCAAAGTGACAGTGCAATGAGAAATGCATTGCAATGAGAAGCAATAGAATTATTAATATTGCGTCTGTATTGCCACAACAGGAGAATATTTAGGTGGTCAGACGAGGCTCAAGACAGAGAAAGAATTGAACTGCAAGGAATCTGAGATGTATTTACTGAATGACTATTAAATGTATTTGACTGTTCATAGATTTTATTTTCTGGTTAGAAACCTACCTGTGGAGGGACTCAGAGTGTGTCCTCTCTCTTTTTGCATCTTCTAAATGCTTTTTTAAAACATTCAAAACAAAACAAAAAATAATTTAATTCCTTTTTTAAATCATGGGCAACTTTATTTCTCAGGGAAATATTTTAATACAGAGACGACAGAAGGACAGTGATGGAGATCTGGAGTGGGTCCTCCCTTGTCTTTAAAGTCTTTTGTATGTCTGCTGTTCCAGTGTGCCCGCAACTTGTGACCCACTCATCTCACCAGTCCAGTAGCAGCTACACTTGTTATGTCCTCTCCTCTCTGGGGTCTCTTTGATCACCCAGGGGTAGGAGGAAGGATTGTAACACCTGTAAAAATCCTCTGACTGCACCCTGTCCCACACTGTAGAGAATAAAGACAGCACTGAGTCACTCAACATGTTTTTCTAAGGCTTAGGGAAGAAAATACAAATAAATGATCACTATAACCACAGAAAAACAGAGTTATTAACTCATGATGATTAACGATTATCATCCTATGTCATTTGAAAACACGTTTCGGTGTTGGACTTTATTGATATTCCACCCATCCATTTTCTAGCCGCTTGATCCAATTCGTGGTCACGAGGGAGCCAGAGTCTATCCCAGCCAGCAAACAGCACAGGGCAGGATACACCCTGTACAGTACATGACAGCAGTCCACCACACGGCAGACACAGAAACAAACATGGTCATTGTCAAACCACTTTCCCAGAAGCCAATTAGCCTTGTATGTGGTTTAGACTGTGGGCTGAAACTAAAGCACCAGGAGAAAACCCACTTGAACCAAGTGAAATCATATAAACACCATGCAGAGAGCACCAAAGGAATTCAACCCAGTGCTCAAGTGCTGTGAGGCAGCGATAGTAGCTACTGTGTCAATTGTTTTTATCTGCAATAAAAAAGACAATCTGTGGTGCAGACTGAACTTTCACTCTGCAAGCAGATCATAACTCTTTTTGTCATATAGATATGTATAAAATAAGGTTGTTTTCATACTTCAGAAAAATCTCCCTGCTCCAAGCAACTGCTATAATAACAGTCTATGGTTTACTGACCAAGGAAGACAATTTGCATAGAAGAGACACTTTGCATTGGCAGCCCATGCTTCAGTGCTCTGGGAGTGTTTATAGCCCTGTGAGTTTAACACTTCATGACTGAGAGCTGACTTTCATGGCAACAGAACCCAAAGCAACAATGAGCTTCATCACCATCTTCCTCTGGACACTCATCGTCTGCACTCAGGGTAAGATATTATTTCATTATTTATTTTTATTTTTGGGGGGAAGTTTTAATTGAAGTATAATACATTGAACATTGCAAAAATATAATGTTGGCAATTAAAACAAACACTATAAATATAATTATGTTTTTATTATTTTCAGTATCCAGAGGACAGATTACTGTGACTCAGACTCCATCAGTGAAATCTGTAACTCCAGGACAGACAATTACTGTGAGCTGTAAGACCAGCACAGCAGTATACAGTTGCTATTCAAGCAATGACTGCCTATCCTGGTACCAACAGAAACCTGGAGAAGCTCCTAAACTCCTGATCTATTATGCAACTAACTGTCAGACTGGGATCCCAGAGCGTTTCAGTGGCAGCAGATCTGGGACTGACTTCACTCTCACCATCACAGGAGTCCAGGCTGAAGATGCAGCAGATTATTACTGTCAGAGTTTCCACTACATCAACAGTAAATATCTGTTCATACAGTGTTACAAAGCCGTACAAAAACCTCGCTCAGCAGGACTGCACAGCGACTGCACTGCTGCAGCTGTGACCTACTGAGATGAAGACAGATGAACAGAACACAGTTTACTGTATGAAGCAGTTAAACTGAGATAAAAGCTGAACTTCATTAATGATATAAGTTAAGATATAACTTTATTTGCCATACAAAAGAGTGGAAATTTGTCTTTGGCATCACCATACAAAACTAAAAAAGGCAATACTCAACATAAAATAAATACAGGTGGGTAGCTGCGTCAGCATGCATAGGCTGCAAAGGAACAAGGTGTCACACCTGAAGAAGGCTCCACAGCCGAAACATTGTGTTCTCTTTCCTCTTTTTTTTTCAGCAAGGAATAAACCTATAAAATAAATACACATTCAATACAAACAATAGGCCTAGGCATGCAAAAATATGTATTGTATACAGTACACACATCTTGCTCTGCCCATACAACACTACCATTAAACATATTCCCATAGCTCCACACAGGAAACAGTCACGTAGCTGGGTTTAATATACCTCAGGGAACAGAGGATTTCTTGTAGACATTTTTCTTGACCACAGACTTTCTAAACCACCTCCCTGAAGGCAGCTCTTGGAAAAGGGAATGAAGAGATTGGGAGGGGTCATCAAGGATAAGTTGAACTTTCTTATGAACTGCAATGTAATACAGCCATATTGGGGTGTAATACCAGGTCTCTGGATCTCCCTTGTGCTTTGCTTGTTTCCCCATTTCTACCTTGTCTGGATCCTCTCCTGTGCTACGGACCTTCTCATTTCACCTGACTATACTCTTTTTGTGTGTGCACATTGCTTCTTATCCTTGAAATCCCATTTGCATGACCACAGTATGGCCACAGGACTGTTTCTCTGGCTGCTGAATGTTTCCCACCTGCTTGCAGTTTACTGCCTGTTCGCCTGCCTGCCTGCATGTAGGATTCATCACCAGCCCAGACCACTGTGCTCCTTTCAGCTCAGTTATTACAGTACATACAGTAGGTTGCAGGTCTTTACTGGATTTGCGCTGAGGGATAACATAAATGGGTCCATTCATTTTGGCAAAATTAGTCAACGATCCACACTTGTCAAGCCTCTCCATCACTTTTCTATTGGATTCAAGTTGTCACGATCATAAGTCCCTCCTCTTAAGGGTGCTCCGGCTCTTTCTTGTTTGTCTTGATTTTTTGCACCTGCCTCCTGTCTCAGCCTTTTCCTTTAAAAGCCAGATGCTCCTATCAATCCAGGCTCAGCTCTGGAAGATGGACACCCAGAAGCCCACCTACCAGCGAGTCCAGGAGAGGCTCGACGACATCGGCTTCACAATGGCGTTCTGACCATCTGGGTCCGGGGCTGGGAGCGCCTGGCCCCGTTACCCCTTCACCGGATCCCACTCCGGCTTTTAACTTCTGTTTTGGATGGATTACCCAGCTCTGGACTTTTGCCTGCTCTGGATTTACCTACAGACTCCCTTTGGACTTCTTTGCCTTGGACCACGCCCCCCTGTTCTTCTTCCATCCCCGATCCTAGTCTTCTTTCCCTGTGTTTGTTTCACTCCCCTCCAGATTCTGCCATCTGCATAGGGTCCTGGAAAAATACATACAAAAAATATACTTTGTGATACAAGTCTGGGCTGTGACTGGGACTGGAATACTCAAGGACATTCAGTTTCTTCTTGTCAGACCTCTTCAGTGTTGCTTTGGCCTTGTGCTATGGATCATTATTCACAACAGAGAGTGAATTTTCTACCCATTGTTTAAATTAGTAGTCAAACATGTGTAGTGTGCTCTCACGAGGCACCAGTTCTGTAGGGTTTGGGCATTTACTGGGACAATTATTAATTGTAGCAGTAAATCACAAAATGATTCTTTTAATGGCTTTAGAATCCAACCTTGTGATATAACTCAAACAACACACACACACAGGTACTAATACACGAGGATACATTTATTAATACATAGAATATGCATGTAAACCTAACAGATCTTATCGTATTGTTATCAGGAATATCGAGGGTTATCAGAATACAAAAGGTATATATTCAATCAGTCACGAAGAGTTACACATATCAAGAGGACATACGTTCGGTATATCATTCATTTAGACCGTTTCGTAAATGAACTTGGTTATAACTTCTACATTAGATACTCAAAACCAGTATATAACTCTTAGGAATTAAATTGATATCAACTGGTTGGGATAACAATTGAATTCTCGAGCAGTAATGCAGTGAAGTTGAATACTCATCCAATCTCTGGGGATTCAGATCTCCTGCAGGCACAAAGAAACAGTTGCAGGCTGGTTGCTGTCCAATCCGCGCTCTCTGGCTCGGTGCCAGGCTGTGCTGTGCGGCTTGCGACGGTGCGCTGCTGATGCTCACTGACCGGCTAGTTAGTGTTGGCTTTAACTAGCAAAGTTTGCGCACAGGAGAAAAGATGACTGTGGGTCCAGGCAGGTCAGGAAGAGGACTGGTTCGTTCCTGATGAAGCGCTAGTTCTGAATAGTGATTCAGCTGTCCACAGTTCCGACCTGATCACGAGGCTTGCTGCTGGTGCTAACCTCGGGTTGATCCTCTGGTTACTCTCTGGCAATCTCTGCTCTAGACTCTTAGAACAGAGGAAAGTTCTGGCACTGGGACACACTGGCCGTTCCGTGATTGTCCGGGCTGAGTCTCAGGATGGTCAGGAGGCGCGCTACGAGAATGTCCTGCCCTTGGGAGCCTTTCTGCTCCTGGGCCATCCTGCCCTGGAATTGTCTCGCACCCCTTGAATTCTCCTTAGAGATTCTCCTACAGGCTCTCTGTGTTGCCTGTTTTTACCTGGAGGAACTTCAGCTCGTTCATTGGCTGAAAGTTTTATGGGCATCAGAGACCCACGTGGGTTATTCTGCCCTACCAGGCCCGGATTAGTTGATCAAGGTGAGATATGAGTCACTTACTCCTGACACTTAGGAATGCAGTCCAGATGTCCATCTGGCACTCCCTAGACAGCTAGGCGCCAATGGATGACCATTGATCATGATAGCCAGGCTTAGCTAAGTGCATCCCCATTTGGGAGCTGTCCCTTATCAAAAGAAAACATCTTTAAATCAGCCTGCATGAATAGCTTCTCTGTGGTGCAAAGAGAAGAGAGAGGCCTCATTTAGGAAAGCACAGCAACACTTAATTCTGTCTTATTAACAAGCATTGCCGCTACACATGTTTTGCTGTGGGATTTGCCAGTACTTTGCGTCATTCATTATATCACATGTACTGAAGATTAGGAGTTTATCTGCAAAACCCCTTCTATTCATGATACCTCAAAGAGGATCTGCTACTGCTGTATACAGTATATGCTGTATGAATTGTTGTGTTTTATGCAAAAGGATAATTGGTCACTCCAGTGTGACAAAAGAATATTTTAATAAGGTCAAAGTCAGAAATACATCATCGAACTACACCAAAATTATATCAAATACATATGGTTAGGATGGTTTGTGAATGTGTTAGTCGGATGCAATGTGTTATTGGCTTTATGTTGTATTTGTATTGCATGTATTTAATTGTATGAGCTTACCAAACCAAATTCTATGCAACTAGTTGTTATGGCAATAAAGTTTTGAGCTTGAACTTGAACTACACTATCTGTTTTGGTCTAACTTGCATGATCAACCAGTCCACTTACTCAGCATTCATACTCTTGGAGATAAGTAAATATGGAGTTACTATTGTTTGTGCAAATTCATATAATTGGATACCGTGGTAAACATTCTAAAAGTGTCATGGGTCTTTAATAACCAGCAGCTAAAAAATTTGACTGAACACCTGTAACAGGGTTGTGGTTCTGGAATAACTCTGGTCCTGCGTCGACAGCGGTCTCAGATCCATTACAACTTGAGTGAGAGCCAGAGGACCAGCTCAGGGATCTTTCATTTAATTATTTCGAGTTTTAAAAGAAATGTGACAAGCCAAGCTCATACTGGTCTTGAGAAGGAAAAGAGAAGACCGGTTTTCTTCATGTGAAAAAGAAAATTACTCCTGCATCTGAAGGACAGAGCTGAGGTTCTGTACTGAATGCCAAAGCAGATGAATGAGAATCTTTTATTGCTGCCCTATCAAGAGGCACAGCTGCTGGGCATTTCGTTAAGGCAGAATTCCCAAACGGCTCTCAGAGCCCTGGGGATCGAGTGCAGTTCATGGTCCACTAGTGACCTCTAGTGGAGACTAGCAGGACTTCAGGTGAAAAAAGGACCGCTGTATCGCAGCACCTCAAACTGGGCAGCTAATGAATTCCTGATACAGAGGAAGGTCTGCAGACTCCTGCTCTACAAGCACCACTCACAGAAACACAATCATATTATTGTTTTCCCATTGTAGTCCTGACCAGGACCAGCTTTGCTTAGGTTCAGAGGTCGCAAGTTTAGGCAAACATTTTGTTGATATTTAAGAAAGATATTTATTGCACAAATCTGAACTGGACATTTCTGAACACAAAGTGTTTACTTGAAACAACATCCTTAATTAATTACCCTATTTGCAGTTAATTTAATTCTATCTGAGCTCATTACTGAATCTGAATATACAGTTCTTTTTTTTTTCCTGACATATGGTACTAAACTCAATACAATGTCTTTCAGACAAACAGGTTATTTCCCCACATCCCTTCTTAACAGGAGTCAATTATCCAGGTGGACAATATTCCCAGGTCTCCATCACACCTGAGGTGCCGTTGAAGACATTAATTCAGCCTTTTCACTGTTACTTTACTGGTTCTCCATCAAAGCATCTTTATACAGTAATACTAGAATTTGTTATAAAATGTGAATTGAAAGTTAAAGTACTGGTACATTTGTAACAATGTTTTTTCAGTATTCAATTTACAATATAAGGATCAAGCTGTAATAAAATCAGTTGTGTTTTTTAGCATGTTAGAGATAAGTAACCCATCTTTGACTGGGAACAGAGCAAAACATTAACATTTTTCATTATTCTAGCAGGACAGTTAGTAAATTGATGTTAGTTAATTATTTACACAGTAAAAGCAAATAAGTGAAATAAAAGAAATAATGTTTGATCCTTCAGAGACTAGTAACCCATCTTTGACTGGGATAAACAGAGCAAAACATTACACACTGACACAAAACCATAACAGGCCCCATCTGTTTTCACAGCTCAGATCTCATCTAACTGTCTGTGACAGGATTTGTATACAGGAAGGAGCTTTGCATACCTGTGCCGCCTCACTGCTCTGAACACTTTAAGACTCACAGTGTGGATCAGTCACTGTTCAGCCCTTTCAGAGTCACTGACACACACAGGACAATGATGCCACTGATTCTACTGCTGGGGACACTGGGACTATTTGCTCAAGGTGAGGATAAAATATAATTCTTACATTCTGTGGTTCTGTGATTCATTCCGAATATTGTGATACAATAAAACTTACTGATAAATGAATGAAAATTATACCAATTGTTTTCTCAAGCAAAATAATACATACTGTAAATGTGTATTATAATTATAATTATAATTATTAATAATCTATAACTACTGTATTCCCTCTCTAGGGTCCAGTGGGCAGATTGTTCTGACTCAGTCTCCAGCTCAGACTGTTCTCCCAGGAAGCTCTGTCTCTATCAGCTGTACAGCCAGTCAGTCTATAAGCAGCTACCTGCACTGGTACCTACAGAAACCTGGTCAGGCTCCACAGCTCCTGGTTTATTATGCAACAAACCGTCAGTCTGGGGTTCCTGATCGATTCACTGGCAGTTATTCTGGGGCAGACTTCACACTGAAAATCACAGGAGTCCAGGTTGAAGATGCAGGAGATTATTACTGTCAGCAGAGTAACAGCTTCCCTCTCACACAGTGATACATGTCTGTACAAAAACCTCCCTCAGCTCTACACAAGCTGCTCTGGCTCATCAGCAGGTCTGAGAGTAAGAAGAACAGCTGAGCTGCTACAGGAGAACTGAACAACACTGGGTTTGTACATAATGTACAAATCTACAGCATATTATATTTGAATATATTTGAAAGTACTGTAGACATTTGATATTTTACATTTTTACACATAAAATTCTAATGTATCTAAGTTAATAGATATGGCAGCATGATGGCACAGCGGTTACTATTGTGCCTAGCAGTGCTGGTGCCCTGGGTTCAATTCTGAATCTGGTGTGGAGTTTGTATGTGCTGGTGCTGGAGGAAATGTGATGAGATTACTTCAAGGCTTCTTTGGCATTTTTAAGTTTCATGGTTGTACTAGAATAAATTCTTATGCCATACACTCTGCAGAGATTAAACAAATTACAGCACAGATTAGCGATGGTTTGAAAAGGGTTTTTAGTCATAAAAAAGGGCCGGAGAACACCAAAGACACACACAAGGTGTATCCCTGTGGTGCTCTGAATCCCAGCAGTTTTGCAGGATGTTTTATAGTCTGAGTACAGCTCTGGCCAGCCTCTGTTATTACATCAGACTCTTTTCTATTCCTCACTCCTTTCTCTCGGGCTGTCTGGGTTATTTTTCTTTCCCTCTTCTTCCAGCTCCCCAGCAGATCCCTTTAATTCCTTCCTAGGGAACCAGGCATCCTGATTCTGTTCTGATGCCTGGAGATCCTCACTCCATTAGCCTGAGTATTCCTAGTTTTGTGGCTCTGACGGGGACCACTCCCTGCAGCTGTGCTGACCCGGGGCTCTGAGAGTTTGGCGGTGACTGAGATCTGTGTAGTAGTTTACATTGTAGAAATACATATCTGTGCTTCAAAAATATCAAATTGATTTTTGATACACATCTCATCTTAGAGAGAGGAGTGGGGTTAAACTTATCAGTTGTTGGGAGGAATTGCTCACATGGGAGAGTTGAAATATATTTATTTTCATCTCCTGTGTCCAGATCCTGTAAGACTGTGTCTCTGTGTTTCTCTGACAAACCAGGTACACTGCCCCATGAACCCTGGTGGTGTCAGTTCAATCTCTTTGTGGCCTTTCGCTTGTTTAGTTCCTTCTGCAGTGTTTAAACTTCTCATTCAGTATCTGAAATGTGCGACTGGTACCACACATGTAGTTTGACTGCAGGAGTGATTCCAGGATGCTTCACATGTCATGGAAACTGTAGATGAGTAGTTTAAAAAAAAAGGTTTTAGATTTTAAATGTAGACTGTATCTAAATACTGTAATCCTTTCTACCTACAGTTCTCAATCAGTGCAAACTGTATTCATACCTCCACTACATCATTAAAACTCTCACTTTCATTTTTTGTAAATAAATTTAATCATTGACTACAATGTAATACACTACAGTATATCTACAGATGCAGCCATTCAAAATGCACGGTAAAAACCCTCGGTACAGTAACCTACCCACAAGCCACCGCAGGGCACCGGAGGGCACCGCGGTAAGTGATTGGCTGGCCAAAATGACCGACAGGGGCACTCGTGGTGCATTGGTTGGTAGTGAAAAGATTTAATCATTTAATGTCTTTACTGTGCACATTTTAATCCGCTTAGTTTTGAATATTTATATGGAATTTTACCACTAAAGGGAAATGTTAGTAGCTGAGCATAAAAAGAAGAGAAGCATAACGCATCTGAAGGTCATAAACGATATTAATTTAGGAACATAAACATTACTGTATGTACATAAACTGTACTGTGTATGGCTGGTCTTGATAGTTTAAAGAAAAAATACACACCAGTCTTCCATTTCTCCCTAAACATTTTAAGCATGAAAGTTTTATGAAACGGTACCCAAATATGCGATTGCTGTATAGAATGAATTTTAATTAAAAAAAATTATTTAACACGAAAATTAAGCTGTTTACATCTTCCACCTGAGAACAGTCACCCGTTGCTACCCAACGCAGAAACACAGCCACTAACTAGCAAAGAGAGGACATTAGCTAGCCAATATGATAAAGAAATAAATGATTATTTTGTTTATTTCTTTTGCACATTTATTTGAACGTTTAATAATTTCCTAAAATGAAAATGATTTACTTTATTTCCCTCACGGGATCAATAAAAGTATCTATCATCTGTCTAAACTATGGGACAAAATTCTGGGGTCTCCCCACACCAGAGATTATGGTAGGGCTTCAGAATGGTGATTGGCTGACACCCTCTGACACCCCTCTGATTGGAGAAAAAAGACGTGCTGGTTTGCTATACATGCAGTACTGTACCAGGAAGAGGATTTCTTTCTATTCGAAACGTGTATTTTAAAAGTTTAAGAAGTAAAAACCTTACAGCATACACAGATTTCTAAACTGATCAGGATCGTTATCGTTGTCTTATGCATAATAATGTTCACCGCTCTGTCCAGCAAATTAATAATAAACTTTATTTTATATAGCGTTTTAAACGAATAAGTAATTAGATTGCTCATAAACCTAATCACTTGCTTTTTCTTTTTATTTAGGCTCAGATTTCAACTATAGATTGTATTATTAATAACCATAATAACAACCAACCAACAAAAACAACCATATAAACATAATACCAACCAAAAACATAGACAACAACCACAATACAAAATCAAATATATCAAACCATTATACTCTCGCAAATTCCTATAATTATCATAATCCCGCCCCTTATGCAAAACCAAACCCTCCTCCCATCCCAGTTTATCCTCTTTATCATAAACAAAATCCACCTCAATTTTCAACATAAAGCATTACACAAAATCAATACTTCAACACTCCATACTCAACAACGATAATTCACAAACAGCCAGAACATGTAACTCCACATTCCCAAACAGACTTATTTCCATAGCCCCGCCCCTTATGCAAAACCAACATCCCTCCCCTGTTCTCTCTCTCCACTGGCGTTTGTAATCGTTTTTATTTTCAAATAAATTTTAGCAAAGTCATGTATTTTAAAAATCTTAAGATTTTTATATTTATGTCTTTATTTAGTGGTTTCATTAGTGACAAAGGCTAAACTTTCTTGGAAAAATGTCTTTTATGTAAACCAAGTTTGCCATTAATTTATTCAGGGCTAAAATATGTTCATTGTCTTCTAATGAAAGAAGGGTTCCTTTCGCCGTAGTCCGGTTGACATTAGAAGCTTGCCACGCCCTGACTGTTACACCAACACATTAGTATGTTAAAGCGATTTCATTGAGGAGCCTAGCCTTTCTTAACTAGTAAGTACTGTACTTACTGGGTTTTTGAGGGGGGGGGGGTGTCTTTCGCTGGAAATCTTGCCTCCTTCTACTTTGAAAATACCTCTGAAACCAGTTTAATTCGTCACAGCCAGCACTCCTGCAGAGAGGGGGGGTTGTACTTGCAGTGTATACAGTAGATGGGAAAGCCAGAGCCGACCTCAGTGCACAAATGTGTTTACAGCTCAGCTTGGCTAATTAACTAAGGAAGACACTTTGCATTGGCAACACATGCTTCAGTGCTCTGGGAGTGTTTAGTGCCCTGTGAGTTTAACACTTCATGACCGACAGCTGTCCTTCATTGCAACAGAACCCACAACAACAATTACTTTTATCAGTATTTTCATATATACAAATATGACAAAAATAAATTTAAACAAGAAGATTTGTAATCTGACAGGGCCCATATACAGCCCATCCCACAGCCTGCAAGCATCAGGCAGTAATCCTGACTCTGGAATCTGGTAACTTATTTTTAAGGTTTTATTTAATACTTTCTGTTTTAAAAAATATTCAAATAATCAATTCCTCACAAAGGTCATATTTAATGGGAAATCGACATAATCAAAATGACACCTTTGTTCTCAATCATGTCCCCTTCATTTAGAGAAACCCTGTACACTTGGTAGAGGGGCTGGTAGATGGAGACTGAGCTGTTCAGTTACGACAGTGGTTCTCAAACTTTTTTGACCAAGTACCACACCTGATCAAACAAAAGCTTCCAAGTACCACCTACAAGTCATCTTCTTATAGGAACCCCTGAAATTCTCAATGGCCAATATGAGCGTATGTGTGTGCACACACTCACACACACATATAATAAATATTATAATGATGAACTTTATTTGATATAGTGCCTTTAAAGGTGCCTTCTCAAAGCGCTTTAAAGAAAAAAAAACAGGAACAACAACAAATAAAAATAAACAATAAAAAAGCACCATTTCAGTGAGAGGGGTGAGCCTGTTTAGTCGAGCAAAGCAGATGAGAAGCCATTTTTTGAACCTTGATACAATTCACAACAGAGTCTAACAGATTTTAAATCATCAGGCATTTTCTTGACAGCAAAGGTCTCGCGGTGGATGTTGCAATGCGTCCATTCATTTCTGGCGCAACCTCTCTAATTCGTGCAGCTACACTGCTGTTTTGGCTTGTCATTTCTCTAGCACTGTCTGTACAAACTCCAATGCATTTTATCCAGTCGATGCCATTCTCTTTGATAAATTCCTTCAGAAGCTGAAACATGTACTTTCCTGTAGTTCTTGTTGGTAGCGGCTTACAGAACAGAAAGTCCTCATGGGACATGCCCTCAAACTCGTATCTAACGTAAACGAGCAAATTGGCCAAATTGACTACAGACTCATCTAATTGCATTGAAAAACATCTACTCATCTTAACGCGCTCTATCAGCGTACTTTTTATATCATCCGCCATTTCAATAATTCTATGAGTGACTGTGTCTTTCAGAGGGGGCAGCAGGTCGAGCTGTTTAGCAGCTTTTTCTCCACACATAATATGTGTCAGCTCTTTTGCCAACGGTTAATAAAGTTCTACAAAAATAGTGTGGGGCTTACCTGCTTTAGCAATCTGCAAGCTTGCATTTTTCCCCATTTCCGTTTCAGGAGTCTGTCTCAGAAGTTAAAATAAGTTTTTATTTCATGCGCATGGGAGTGAAACAGAGACGCTCGGTGTATTTTTTCTCAAATTAACCTAGAACAGTTCTTAAATATTTTTTCTGTTACCTAACTTTCCTGTGTTCACAAGATTACCAGCGTTTGTAGCACACATTTCTATGCTTTCCTGTGTTTACAACATTGGCATTGTTCTAAAATCATGCAAATTCTCCCACCTCCCTATTTGCTGGAGATAGCTTTTTTTAAATACAATTGGTCACTTACGTCCGTAGCATGCATTCTTATAGAATGGTATAGAATTACATTGTAGCTCTGTGTCCACTTAAGTATTAGCGCGCGCTGTATCATAGTGCAGTACGTGGGCTGCATATTCTACACGTATTAAAATAGAAAATATTAAAACCTGTCCCAATTTTTCAGCGCAAACAACAAAGTTCCAGGGTCATATGGCGTACCAACTGGTGGCGCTCCGCGTACCACTCCTGATACGTGAACCACAGTTTGAGAACCACTGAGTTACAAACTTGCAGATGTCCAGTCTGGGTTCTGATCAACACACAGTACAGTAACAAATATGCTAAAGCGAGAAACATGAGCTCAGAATGGCTGTAAGATGGAGCAACTTCCCCATTTTTAAACTAGAAACAGAAAAAAACAAAATAGCTTTTCTCTCAGCAGTGTTCTCAATGAAAGATAGGCAACAGTCTTTCAGGGTCTGTTACAGGGGTAAAGGGGTCTGTACCCTTCAAGGTGTCTGGTGGTGCAGTCTGTTAGCTACAAAACTGCATTTAAGACTCATCATCCATGACATATTATCATGACATATTATGATGGTCTAAGAACATCGAGGCCATCTATAAGAACAGACAGAGCCGACTTTACTTCTTGAGGAGGCTCAGGTCCTTCAATGTGTGTAGTAAGATGCTACATATGTTCTATCAGTCGGCGGTAGCGAGTGCCATTTTCTACACAGTGGTGTGCTGGGGCTCTGGGATTAGAGCAGTGGATTCTAAAAGGCTGAACAAGCTCATCAGGAGAGCAAGCTCTGTCATTGGGTCTGACCTGGACCTCTTGGAGGTAGTGGCTGAGAGGGGAATGATGTCCAAACTAGAGGCCATCATGGACAACTTCTCCCATCCCCTCTATGACAGGCTTGCAGGAATGAAGAGCACGTTCAGCAATAGACTGATTCATCCACGGTGCGACAGGGAGTGCTACAGGAGGTCATTCTTACCTTCTGCCATAAGACTGTACAACGCATCCACCTTGCGTCTTGGCAGAGGCAACATCGACAGTGACCTGTTTCTGGACTAAACGCATCTACACATCTACTGCTACATCTGTTCTCTTTCTTTTTCTTTTTTTTCCCCCGTCTACAACCATTTTCTGTGCAATATATGCCAGGGACCTGTGCAATACATTTATATTTATATCCATATTTACATCTATATTTATATTCATATGTGTGATACGATTTTTCTGTGTACTGTTCTGTTCTAGTTTGTTCTTTGTGTGTCCGGACTGTGAGTAACTCTTGTATTGTATTGTATGTATTGTACTATTATTATATAATTTGTTACACTGTGGCTGTGTTGTGTGTGTTAAGCTGCTGTTGCACTGCAATTTCCCTCACGGGATCAATAAAGTATCTATCTATCTTACAAATTGTTTGTGTTAAAATAAATAAAATTAGCATTCTTGTTTTTTGTAAATTTTGTTAGAGGCTGAGGTTGTCTACAGTGGAGGTATCTAAGAATCTAGATAAAGTGTGTAACACCTGGCAGTGTAAACATTTCCAGTTTCAAAGCAGGGGGGATGTTTGCTGAGAAGTAGAGAGTCCAGATTCTGTGATCAAAGCAGTCATACACCTTAATTAAGTTCTGAGTAAATGAGTAAAGTGTCAATCAAAAGTCCAGAATGACACCATATGATCCGATCAAGAGAAGGACAGAAAAGATAAAAAGGTGAAAACAGGACACCAGGAGAAAGAGAACAGGAGCAGAAAGAACTTGAAACTTGTACCAGGAAAGAGACACTATTTCAAGATCATCTGAAAAGTCCTGATTCAAGCTCAGTATTTGAATCTTGCTAGGAGAGCTTACTATTCTGTGGCTTTTAGGAAACTTGGAGTTCCTGAGTGAAATGTCCCTCAGTTTAAAACTGCCTCTCCTGCTTATCTGGTGCATTTTAGAATAGAGAGATGGGCATTTATTCTGTGGCATCTGGGTGTGCAGGGAGAGATCTAAGTGTAAGCTGTATTCTATGTAGTTTAGAAGGCAGCTTATCTCTCCTTTGGCCTCTGTTGGCATTATTAAAGAGCCAGGTATTCAGTAGCAGTTTGGGATGTAGGCCTAGTCTGTATACTTGTAAATACAGCAACTTGTATGTTGTTTGTTTATGATGTGTGTAGTGTACAGTTTGTATTGTCATTGTTAATATTTGTTTAACTCAGTGTGCCTAAATTGTTACTGTTCTCATCAAAACAGAAAACAAAGAATTAATTAATGTAACTAATCATACCAACCACTCTGGTTAATTCTTTAGGAAATCCTTATAAGCTGGGGGTTATGATTATTTATTTTACTTATTGCTTTATTCGTTAACTCAATTCCTTTTATTCACCATATTTCAAATCCCCACCACTTGTAACAATACTCTATTTTTATGTTAGGACACTCACAGAGCATGTTGCTCTGCAGGATTTAAGATGCTTCAAGGGGGAATGCAGTTATAGCGAAAATAGAAGGGGGTGTTATTCAGGGTTTGCACAAGATCAGTGAGTTCTAGAGGTGGAAACTTGTATTGTTTACACATCCAATATACCTGCTGTAGATTTACTAAAGCACTTCAAAACAAGTTTTGCTTTCCCAAGCTCTTTCTGAAAGGGTTCTTCACCTGTTAGCCAGCCCTGACATTCTTTAAGGACACCATCCCTTTGTCCAGTGTGTGACAGTAAAATGTAACAGCTTCCGTTAAAATATTGTGTCTAAAACATGTTGAATGAAGCCAGATGGGCTGCTGACATTATTCACAGTGAAAACAGAGAACACAGGAGATGAATCAGGACTGTCTGAAAATTCAGTATCCCAAAAATGTCTTAAATTATCAAATATTCAATGTCAAGATCTACAATTGGATGAAGGCTGGATATGGGGAAAGAATTGGGAGTGGAAAGAGCTTTATTGAGAACAGGAGAAAACTCTTTACACACAGAGGTGTAGGTGTGTGGAACAAGCTGTCACAGCTGCAATGTTCAAGGCGATTCTATTCAAGAATATTCAAGATGAGCATCTTGAATCATCAAAAATCGGTAATTTATTTAGTTGTCACTATTAAGACAGCCTATTGATCCTGTCAAGCATTTTACTGCAGCAATCTAGATGAAGTGCAGGCTGAAAGGGCACAACAGCAGAAGTCTAGCTGAGATTTCAATCCACAGCCTTCCAATTAGCTAACTGTAACTGTAACTGAGAAAGCAAGATAAACCACTAGCCTACTCATTAGTAATCTCTCTTGTGTCTCTGAGCAGCTTGGACCTTCTTTGATCATTTTACCAAAGCAGTCAAGACAAGCATAAGCACTATTTGGAAACACAATGTATAGGAATAGTTTTTCAAGCTGCATTTTTAGGTGAAAATATTTTTTTAAAGAAAATTTGGAGAGAGGAGGTTCCGGGAAATGTATTTTCATAGAAACTGAAATCACTTTGGTGCCACCAGAGGGCACACTCCCTAAATGTCTCTAGTTGAAATCAGTGATTTCCTGTTCAATCTCTGGCTCTCCAGCTCCACCCACAAAGTGCTGGACTTGAAGAGGGACTTAATCACCTGTGTCACTCAACATTAAGAAGAAGTGAAGAAGTTAACTGATGTCTTATAATGGCAACTTACATTTTGAGCTTTAATCCTTCAGTCCTACTGTGAGCACACAGAGCCAAGTGCTGCTTTAACCAGACTCACCACACTCCACTCCATTCCAGCTGTGTTGAGTGGAATAAGGGCTCAGCTAGTCGTGTCTCATCCTCTGCTACTTATAAAGCTGCTCTCTGTCTAGTCCTGCTGTCCTGGGAGTCTTCATGCTAAACTGCTCATCTTGCTCTGTCACAACACACAACACCAAGCCTGTGTTTCCAGCACTGACTGGTTACAAGTGCTGATGAACCCAGGAAGACAATTTGCATAGAAGAGACACTTTGCATTGGCAGAACATGCTTCAGTGCTCTGGGAGTGTTTATAGTCCTGTGAGTTTAACACTTCATGACTGAGAGCTGTCCTTCATGGTAACAGAACCCACAGCAAGAATGACTTTCATCACCATCTTCCTCTGGGCACTCTTCATCTCTGCTCAGGGTATAATTTAATACTTGGCTAGGTGTTGATGTAAACATTTTTTAAATTTTATGATGGAGTATATAGCTGTTAGCATATTATGTAAACAAGCTCTACAGATAAGTGTAAAATAGGTAAAAGAAATTAAAGCATTCCAGTTATTAAATTCCTGCACTTATTGCGTTTTGTCTTGTTTTCAGAATCCAGCGGACAGGTTACTGTGACTCAGACTCCAGCAGAAAAATCTGTTCTCCCTGGCAGGACAGTCTCTGTGAGCTGTAAGACCAGTCCTGCAGTGTATGTTTATAACTCTAAACACTACTTAGCCTGGTACCAGCAGAAAGCTGGAGAAGCTCCTAGACTCCTGATCTATTATGCAACTACCCGTCAGACTGGGATCCCAGAGCGTTTCAGTGGCAGTGGATCTGGGCCTGACTTCACTGTGACCATTACAGAAGTCCAGGTTGAAGATGCAGCAGATTATTACTGTCAGAGTTACCACTACATCAACAGTAAATATCTGTTCACACAGTGTTACACAGCTGTACAAAAACCTCCCTCAGCAGGACTGCACTGCTGCAGCTGGGACGTACTTCAGGTCCACTTACATGTTTATTTTGCTTTTATAAGAGATCATTTAATACAGTCACACTATTAAAATAACTGATTATATTATTTCTCATTTTTGTGGTGTGCTTGAAATAACAGAGATACAAAAAAAGATAGAAGAAAAAAAAGAAAATTCATAAGTTACACATACATACAAAATACAATATACTGTAACAGTGGGTTCAGGTCTTACGCAAGTTTGAAACATGCATTTTTAAAACCATATACCGTTAAGTATATTTTTGTCTGAATGACGTGTGCCGTATAGTTACACCATTGAGTGTCTCATTGGCGTTTTGGAAATACTGGTACACAGTGATGCTATTGTTGAGAATTTTTTTCTCTCTCGCATTTTCTCTCACTCTCTCTCTCAAATTCCTTTTACAGTAAACATAACTGATGCTGACTAATATTTTATGTATGTTCGTGAATACACGTCTGTGTGAACTGTGTTTTTATTTTATAAGTTAATGTATTGAAGCTTACTAATATTTTATGTATTTTATGTATGTTCATGTAAAGTATACATGTCTGTGTAAACTGTGTTTTTATTTTATACATGTTACAAGTTGATGTATTGAAGGTACAGTATTTAGCGTATGCCACGTCCCATGATTCGCATCTATAGGGTGTAAGCAGAGTCAAACTTACGCATGCAGAATTCAACTATAGCATTTACAGAACCATAATTTTAAATAGGAAACATTTGTTTAAAAATACACAAAATTTACAGTACACGTGGGTTTCCGGAACCTTCACGTAAATTGAGAACCCTTTGTAAAACTACATGACTTGCATTAATTACAAAGGGTGCAAGGCAGGATACACTCTGGAAGAGAAGCCAGTCAGTTGCTAGGCAGATGGACACAAAAAGACACACAAACACTCACATTAGGGTCAAATATCGCAGCAGCCAGTTATTCTAACAATATATTTGGACTGTGAGAGGAGACTAGAGCACCTGATGGGAAACCCATATGAACACGGGGAGAACATTTTGCACAAGCAAAATACAGAAATAAAAAGGTAATAAAAGTTTGAAAGTAAGGGATATTCCAATGGAATGTGCTAATTAACATAGTATGATAAAAACATTGAAAATGTATCAATGATATCATATTGAACAATTGGATTGCTCTGATTGAAAATGATTTTAAAAACTATCTCTATTAGTGCAATTAGCACAGCAGAAGCAATCTTCACATATAGAATCATACAGTGTGTCTAGATACCTGGATGCTCATCAATTACCACACAGTCAGAATGGATGTATGCAGTACGGCCCACACTTGGAATAGAGGGACAGACAGAACACTAAAGATAAGTAACTAAAGTTAAAAAGACACAGCACTCCACAACACTTGCCAATCATCATATAGTAATAGTCATATGAATCGCCCCACACAATTGGCAGTCTATCCCTAAAGCCCTATTAAAACCCACCTGAGATGTGGTCCCAAAGCTTCTGGTCTGCATCTGAAATAAGTGGAACATCCTGGAAGATTCCCAACCACAAAATTCCATCTTTGCAATGTCTTACAAAACAGATCGACCTTTGGGAAGTTCAGGTGCAAAAAAATATATATATATGAATGCCAAAATTTGTCTTGACACGTTTGATAGTTCATGATAGTGAAAGCATATTTACTTGTATGTGAGAATAAATGTGATTTATTCTTTTTTTGTGATTTATTCAGCTTTTATATTCAAATAACGTTATGAGATATGAGAACATTAGAGTTAACATATGTGAAATATATTAACTCTGATGTTATTGTCTTATCTTGGCAATCCCTGAGGGAATGATCAATCTTTCCTATCACAGCAGATCATTTTACAAATATATTCTATTAAGACTGATAGTTTAATATACATGTTCTGGTGTTGTATCAATAAGTTGTATATCATGTAAGCTATTAAGCCCTGCAGTGAAATGACAGGTTGAGCCCCAAGTGCAGGACTTCAGGGATCTTTGGGAGATCATAGAGATGAGATGGAGGTGAGGCAGCGAGCAGGAAGCAGAGAGCGAGAGATGTGTGGGCTGACTAGGCTGGGAGCGAGTGAAGGCTGCAGTCTGCAGACTGGGACCTGTCTGTGGAGAAGGTGGGGAGACCAGCACGAGAGGAGTTGTGTGGAAAGTAGACAGCAGGGTCATTGGGGAGAATTTTGCCAGGAATAAACAGACAGAGGAATAGCAGGTTCTGAAGCAAGGCCAGCGGAGGACTGGGATCCCCAAGTGCTGGCAAGAGGACTTCTGGGTGAAGGTGAGTCTCTGTTGGATTAATGCTTTCAGAATGTTTAGAGAAAAGGCTGTTGTTTTTAAGAGGTGTATATGCAGAGTCTAAATGTGGTAGAGGTCTAACATCAGAGTACTGATCTAGCAGTACATGCACTACATATTATATACACATAACAACAGACCCAACCCTTGCAGATTGCACCTGTTCTCCCAGCTCAGGCCTTTTCTAACTGTCTGTGACAGGATTTGTATACAGGAAGGAGCTTTGCATACCTGTGCCGCCTCACTGCTCCAAACACTTTAAGACTCACAGTGTGGATCAGTCACTGTTCAGCCCTTTCAGAGTCACTGACACACACAGGACAATGATGCCACTGATTCTACTGCTGGGGACACTGGGGCTCTTTGCTCAAGGTGAGGATTAAAAAAATACTCTCTAATTCAATTATTATTATTTTATTTAAATTAATTTCAAAATAGAACTTAGAATAAATTTAGAATAAACCTAAAATTTAAAGAATGTCAATAGAAATGTATCAAATGTGTTTTCTGAGGTACAGTAAATATATACAGTATATACAAATGTTTTTTAAAAAGTATGTATTAATAATTCATTCTTGTTAATATTTCACTTCCAGAGTCCAGTGGACACATTGTTCTGTCTCAGTCTCCAGCTCAGTCTGTTCTCCCAGGAAGCTCTGTCTCTATCAGCTGTACAACCAGCAACTATGTTACCAGTGGTTACAGTGCCCTGCACTGGTACCTGCAGAAACCTGGTCAGGCTCTACAGCTCCTGGTTTATCGTGCAACAAATCGTTATTATGGGGTTCCTGATCGATTCACTGGCAGTGGGTCTGGAACAGCCTTTACACTGACAATCACTGGAGTCCAGGCTGAAGATGCAGGAGATTATTACTGTCAGCAGAGCTATAGCGGGTAACACAGTGATACATGTCTGTACAAAAACCTCCCTCAGCTCTACAGGAGCTGCTCTGACTCATCAACAGGAAACACAGAGGAATGAGACTGAGAACAGCTACAGAGCTGCTACAATCACTCTGAACACTTGTACATCATTTATACTGTAAATGCTGTGTGATAAACACACAGAAAAGATGTACATGTATAGATGTACAGGTATTTAAGTATTAAGCCTTATGGCCTACGAAACTGAAATTGACAAATAAATTAAAATTAATTAGCATTATAGCTAATAAATGCCAACAAACATAATATTTCAATATTTTAGCATAACTATATATATATTTATCTTGTGATATGTATTGTTTATGTAAAACAGCAAAATACTCCATATTTTCAGACACTTCACAGACGCTACTGTGAGACACGGGGGATCTGGATGTTTTTCTTTCACATGTGTTAGACAGAACCACAGCAGACTGCAGTTATTAATATTGACCACAAGAGGGAGACAGGACAGGACATTGTTGTCTCCGCTGTAACAGCACAACTTGTCTTGTTTTTCCAGATATTATTTCATTTTTATTGCATGAAACAGACCAAAGCAATTACCTTCATGGTAAAAATTACTGGGACTTTAATCATTTAATGCCACCAGAGAACAGCAAAATAGTAATAACACAGAACGTCCTGTGGAAAATTACCAGACTAACATATTATTACACTAATATGATTCCCTCTGTGATAGATTACAACTGGTGCATTCTAATATGAGCTACTGCATTCTTGTGGTGAACGTTTGTGTGAACTCTGTATAAACTTACACAAATTGACTATGTTGTATGATAAGAAGTCATCATATGCCAGCAGCCATATCACCCTGCAACTCACAACTGGCAACCCACTGAAACTAAGCAGGTGTGAGCCTGGTCAGTACCTGGATGGGAGACCTCCTGGGAAAAACTAAGGTTTCTGCTGGAAGAGGTGTTAGTGGGGCCAGCAGGGGGTGCTCACTCTGTGGTCTGTGTGGATCCTAATGCCCCAGTATAGTGATGGGGACACTAAACTGTAAACAGGTGCTGTCCTTCGGACGAGATGTAAAACTAAGGTCCTGACTCTCTGTGGTCATTAAAAATCCCAGGGTAGTTCTTGAAAAGAGTAGGGTGTAACCCTGGCATCCTGGCCAAATTTCCCATTGGCCCTAACCAATCATTGCCTCCTAATATTCCCCATCTATGAATTGGCTTCATTATTCTCTGCTCTCCTCCCCACTAATAGCTGATGTGTGGGGAGCGTTCTGGTGCACTATGGCTGCCGTCGCATCATCCAGGTGGGGCTGCACATTGGTGGTGGTGGTGGAGGGGAGACCCCATTACCTGTAAAGCTCTTTGAGTGGAGTGTCCAGAAAAGTGCTATATAAGTGTAAGCAATTATTATTATTACACATTCTGAATCTGTCTAAACAACGCTTATTCTGTATGAGGTGCAGAGGTGTCCCAGACAATGTATTATGGTATATGTCACATTATTGAAAATGAAATTGATAGCGGAATCAGGGTTAGGAGTTGTAGTCTCAGTCAGAAGGTGGTTGGCTCATATGTACTGTAGTAATTTACCAATACAATTACCTTAGTAGGCTTATGGTAATCACCTTGTGATCCTTTGTAAATATTCCTAAAGTAAACACGTCCAACACACACTGTTTTCTTTTTGCATCAGTTCTGTGGTAACACATTCTTCCTTTAGAGCACACATTACCAGGCCGTGCAGATGCAGATTAAAAATACTCTGCACCTGACAGGTGATTACACGTAATATTGTGCAAAACACATGGCGTGTGCAAAAACCCATACCAGATGCATATATAGTTATATAATTATATATAATTATATAATTATATATAATTATAAGTTTCAAGTGAGAGTAAGACTTCAGTTTTTAGAAACTGTACAAAGTAGATACAAAATCACTGTCAGTTCTCAGTATCACCTCTAGATGTCACTACAGGATATTTAAATTGAATAAACACGTCACACTCAACTGAGCACTCATTCACCTAAATATACCAATGTCCCATTAATGAAGTGTCTTATTTAAAGTTACACCAATAGTTAGTCTTCCTACTTTCAATGGTGACATCCTCTTTGATGTAACAAAACAATTAAAACAACATACTCCTTACTGGATTCCTGCAGGAACTACATTTTAAACTATCAGTTCCCTGAAGTGAAATAGGGCAGGACTAGTTACAAACCTCAAAACATCCAAACAATAACAACTGTTTAAATATAACTTGTATCCTTTCTCTGTCTCAATTTCCACTGGTCCTTTTCCCAAAGACACTCCTGCTCTCTGCCACCTAATTACCAGCTAATTAGCTAATTACCAGCTAATTATCCCCGCCTACACCTCTAGTTAATTATAAGCCCCACAGGTACTGTACACCCCAGCTGTATGATCCAGTCAAAATCATCTCAACAAATATATATAAAATTGTTAGCGTATTAGTCATCTCACTACCGTATTTATCAGAATATAAGATGCAAATTAAACAGAACTTTACAAATCACAGGTTAAAGTACCTTTCTGAATAGTAGAGAGCACTCGCCATGCAATCTGTGTGGGTCCTAATTCTCCAGTACAGTGGTCAGGACATTATATTGTTAAAAATGATGAAGATCAAATGTAGCACTGTAAGAAAGGCACCGTCCTTCGGATCAGCCGTAAAACCAAGGTCCCAGTCATTAAAAAAGAAGGGTGTTCTTCAAAAAGAGTAGGGGTATTACCCTGGGGTCTTGGCCAAATTTGCCAACCATGGTCTCCTAATAACCCCCATCTCTGAACTGGCTTCATCACTCTGCTCTCCTCCCCACTGAGAGCTGGTGTGTGTGGAACGGACTGGTGCATCATCCAGGTGGGGCTGCACACTGCTGTTGGAGGTGAGTCCCCATGGCCAGAAAGCTTGTTCTCCTGCAATCCTTTGGACAAAGAAATGTCTTCTATTCCTGGATTGAAATGCACTTCTGCATATTTCCCCTTGTGTCCTCTGGTTTGTCTGCTATGTTGACTTCTCAATGTCTTTGAAGGTTTTGAGAACTTATATAAAGTTCCCTCATACTTCTGCATCTGGATGCTCTTCTCTGGACTGATTCCAGAGCAGCAATATCTTTATTGGCACACTATGACCTGAATTGTATGCAATATTTTCTAAATGAGACCTAACTGGTGTATTGTACAATGTTAACATAACATCCCTTGATTTGAATACTACACGTGTGAGAATACTGTGTAGCCTAAAGTTGTATTTGCTTTTTTATTGCTTCCTCACAACACCCAAATCTTTTTCATACAGTAAGCAACCTCTTCCAGTTCAATGTTTCCCATTTTACATTTATAATTAATTTTTTTACTATTAAACTTAAATTTACTGCTTCTGAATTATCAGAAAATCCTCATAATTTCTTGTCATTTGTAAAACTGACAGTTCTCAGTCAATATCCATACATTTCACTGAATACCTTCTGCCTGTTAAGTGAAAATTAATCTTTTATGAGGAACTTAAGAAAATCTAGATGAAGACCATATTGTATGCTCAGTTCATGCTCATTTTCTTGCTTGTTCTAATGAAGTAGTTAAGAAAACCTACCTTTTCTAATTCCATTGTGACTAGAATGTTATTTCCATATAGGTTATTAGTTCTAAGAATTGTTTCTATAAGCTCACATGTTATAGAAGTGATGTGATCTGGTCTGTAATTGGGTCAGTATTGTCACCCTTGTGGATGGGCGCTGCATTAGCAATCCTCCAGCTCCTGGGTACAGCCCAGTGTTGAGCTGCTGCTGCTGCTTGAAGAGCTCTGTCAGTGTCTTCTGAAGAACACCTCTCCTTTCTCTGATGCCATCAGGCCCTGGAGGTTTATTTATTTTTTAGTCTCTCCTGTACCTGAAGAGCAGTTGAAATGCTTTGAGGCAAGTTGTCTACTTCTTGTTTAGTGAAAACCCAAGTGAAGCAGTCATTTAGTACATCTGCTGTTTCCCTTTCATCATCTAGAACATCATCTTTTAAGAAAGCTTATTGATCCAGCCATTAGTTTAACTCGAGTAATCTAGGTGAAGAGCAGTCCAAAAGGGCACAACAGGGGCAGCAGTGGTCTAGCTGAGATTTAAACCTACAGCCGTCTAATCAGCCAGTTGAATCCAAGAAAGCAAGATGGGCCCACTAGCCTCCTCGTTTGCAATCTTTCTTGTGTCTATGAGTAGCTTGTACCTTCTTTGATCATTTAATCTAAGCAGTCAAGACAAACGCAAGATCCATTTTGGAACAGGATTGGTTTTTCAGGTGAAAAGTGTAGAGGAGATTTCGGTCAATGTAATTTCAAAGAAAATAAAGTCACTATCTGTTCACTGGAGTGTTCATGCTGAACTACTCATCTTGCTCTGTCACAACACACAGCACCAAGCCTGTGTTTCCAGCCCTGACTGGCTACAAGTGCTGCTGAACCCAGGAAGATAATTTGCATAGAAGAGACACTTTGCATTGGCAGCACATGCTTCAGTGCTCTGGGAGTGTTTATAGCCCTGTGAGTTGAACACTTCATGACTGAGAGCTGCCCTTCATGGCAACAGAACCCACAGCAGCAATGACCTTCATCACCATCTTCATCTGGACACTTCTCATCTCTGTGCAGGGTATAATTTAATATTTGTCTATGTATTTACTAAAAAATATTTTTTATTTATTTGTGATGAAGTGTATACAGTAGCTTTAACCATATTATGTAAACAAGATTCATAAAAAAGTGTAAAATAGCTCAAAGAAATTTGAGCATTCTAATCTTGAAATTCTCTGTGTAGCGGAGCTAGTTTGGACATGGTGACGTCATCGCCCTCCCTGCGCGTAGTAGGCTGAAGGAGGTCTCCTTTAGCTCATGCGGCTGTTTCTCTGTTGCATTACGCTGGAGACCTGGGTTTGCGCCCCAGGTGTTGTGGGACGAACTGGTGGGGTGGAGTGGCGAGGGCATGAGCCTGTGTGGAACTGCGATGGTCACATCTGTTTACTGTGTTTTGTCTTGTTTTCAGAATCCAGTGGACAGGTTACTGTGACTCAGACTCCAGCAGTGAAATCTGTTCTCTCTGGACAGACAGTCACTGTGAGCTGTAAAACCAGTCCTGCAGTGTATAATAACAACTACCTCCACTGGTACCAACAGAAAGCTGGAGAATCTCCTAAACTCCTGATCTCTTATGCAACTACCCGTCAGACTGGGATCCCAGATCGTTTCAGTGGCAGTGGATCTGGGACTGACTTCACTCTGACCATCACAGGAGTCCAGGCTGAAGATGCAGCAGATTATTACTGTCAGAGTTACCACTACATCAACAGTAAATATCTGTTCACACAGTGTTACACAGCCGTACAAAAACCTCCCCTAGCAGGACTGTGCAGCGAATATACTGCTGCAGCTGGGACCTCCTGCAGGTGCTGAGGGTGAAGACAAAGACAGAGGACACAGCCTGAGGAGCAGCTCGGCTGCACTCAGATAGTGAGCTTCAATTAAATATTATAAAAAATTATATCACATCAACTCATCACTGTCAATACTGATGAAGTACAAGCTAACTCACCACAGCCTGGCCATAGAGATTGGACACAGACAGACAATCCAGTCCAGACAGTCCAGATGGGACAGACAATCTTATTATCTTGAACAGAGAGAAGCAGAGACAGGGGGCCTTTTCTGCTGCATCACAGGAAATAATCAGGGACGGGACTACTATTCCTCCCTACAATAACTAATTTGATCCCAGATTTCTCACACCTTTCAAAATAAGTCTCAATATAATGTGAGGAGTAAACTTAATACATTTTGCAGACCAGTTTATACTCTCTTGTAACAGACCGAGGATGAAAGTGAGACTCTTAAATAATAATGATATTATTCCATCCACCCATGTTCTTACTGCTTCTTCTAATTCAGGGTCAATGGGGAGTTATCCCGGCAAGCAACGGGCACAAGGCAGGTACACCCTGGACAGGACACCAGTCCATCACAGGACACAAACACAGACACACATACAGTACTCATATCAGGGCAAATTCTCCCAGAAGCCAATTAACCTCATAGCATGTCTCTGGACTATGGGAGGAGACAAGAGCACCCGGAGGAAACCCATGCGAACACAGTGAGAACATGCAAACTCCATACAGACAGCACCCCAGATTTTGATCTGAACCCAGGGCACCAGCGCTGCAATGCAACAAAATGTTAACAACTGCACCATAAAAATAATAATGATTTTAAGTATTGTAAGTGTATTACTAATAGTTGCTTAGGCAACAATGAAATTCATTTACACATACACATACCAGTAAACTTAATGGCATGAACTAGGAGTGTAATAATAATAATGATGATAATAATTCCCTTAAACTAATATCTTTCTTTTCTGGAGACTCCACTCAAAGGCACGGCTGTTTTGAGGACTGTTGGTACAGTGCCAGTGCTCAAGGATTCATGTATAATATTGAGGACAATGGGAGAGAGAAAAAAGACACAGGACTGAAATAAGGTGGTGGGAATGGGATCTAAGATAGATGTGGTGGGTTTCATGTGTGTAACTAGTTTATTGAGGGATGCTGAGTCAAGAAGAGAGAAGCTGGAGAGAAGGGAACCAGAGAAGTTGGATGAGGAGGGTTGAGGTATGGAAATGATATGTGTAGTGGAGAGAATGTGATGCCGGATATTGTCGATCTTAGAACTAAAGAAATCTAAGAATGTGTTTCAAAGTTGCGATGAGGCAGGTAATGTTGCAGGATGATACAGCTGCTTGATTAAATATCAAGATTAAATTAGATTGAAAGTGAAGTTATAACTGATGGTAACTGGGTTATAACATAGGGAATAAATAAACATAGAAGAAGCGATTGTCTAAAAATATTAGGTGTCATGTTTGATGGGTTGGCGTCAGTTAGAGTGAATTGGGAAGATGTACAATAAATTAAAATTGTGTGTGAGCCCTTATATAACTGTGACGTTTATATTATTTCCTTTGCAGTAACTGCACTGGAACAGCTGGGAACTACTGCAGGTGTTCTTACAAGTTTATTAAACAACTGTAAGAGATCATTTAACACAGTCACAGTATTCAAAAACTGTGATTAAATTGTGTATCTTTTCAATCATTTTGACTGTGATGCTGAGGAGAGATACTGATCAAACCTCTTAAGGGTTCATCTGGTTGTGTCTCATCCTCTGCTTCTTATAAAGCTGCTCTCTGTCTAGTCCTGCTGTTCTGGGAGTGTTCATGCTAAACTGCTCATTTAGCTCTGTCAGATGCAGCAGATTATTACTGTCAGAGTGGTCACTACCCCAGCAATAACAGGGTGTTCACACAGTGTTACACAGCCATCCAAAAACCTCCCTCAGCAGGGCTGCAGAGCAACTCATGAGCTGGGACCTACTGAAGATGCAGATATTCAAACACGTGGGTTTAAATTACTTCTCTTTTCCACAATTTTGACTGTAAGGCTGAAGACAGATACTGTACCAATTACATCTGATCTCTCTGGTATTCAAGAGGGTTTATTTTCCAGCTCATGAGACATGTTTTCTCTGGTGGCACCAAAAAGTCCATCTATCCTTTTTCTCACCACTATATCCAGTTCAGAGATACAAGGACAAGGTTAACATTTTTGCCAAAATAAACCTTTTGGTTGAGAATGTTTTTGTGATGTGCTTAATATTACAGAGATACAGTAGATACAAGAAGAGAAAGAAAAATCCTAAGGAACACATATATACTGTACTGTTACAGCTTTAGGTGACTGAAAAGTGTCTCTTAGATTTTAGATCAAGTTTGTGACACTGGGAAGAGTAAACATTCCTAACTTCAAAGCCAGGAGGATGTTTGCTAAGGTCTCTGGGGTCCCTTGAGCAGAAACAGTAGTAATGTTTACCTTGGTATACCTAGGCAAGTTGTGGATTAATGACTGTCAGGGAGCAGTACAGACACAAGATTACATTAAGAGCAGGAGATGGAGAGAAAAAGAAGGAAGATGCAGGGAGAAGGGAGAGGAGTCCAGAAGAGCTGGGAAGTCTGCACCAGGCAAGAGCTGCTACTTCATGATCATGAATGATCAAACAAATCCTGATTGGAGCTACAGTAAGTACCTGAAACTTGTTAGAGAGTGTTTGTTGTTCTGTGTTTTTAGGGAACTTGGATTTCCTATGTAAAAGACACCTCAGTTAGAAACATCTTTCCTGATTAGGGTACATTTTATGGATTGGGATATAGGCTCCCATTTATTTTGTGGCATCCGGGGTGCAGAGAGAGAGAATTAACTTTTTATTTAATTAGAGGCAGCTTGTGTGGTCTCTTTAGGCATATTAAGAGTTTAATGTTTAGTAACAGTCTGGGGTTTTCTGGGTGACCAGAATGTTAGACCTCTGAAATGCCTTGTCAGTAAACACTGTATATAATGTAACTTTGTGTGTTGTTGTGTGTTAATAATAATAATAATAATTGCTTACACTTATATAGCGCTTTTCTGGACACTCCACTCAAAGCGCTTTACAGGTAATGGGGACTCCCCTCCACCACCACCACCAATGTGCAGCATCCACCTGGATGTTGTGTGTTGTGTAGTTTGTGTGTTTTGTTATTATAATAAATATTTGTTTAACTATGTGTGCCTGAATTATTACTCTTCTCAACAAAGCTGTGCCAGAGAACAAAGAATTCACGTGCCTCTAATTATACCAGCTGCTCGGGTATAGAAATTACTTACAAGTTGGGGGTTATGAATAATTATCTCACTGATTGACTAAACTGCTCGGTCAATTCTGGATTTTCTCCCGTTTTGTAACCCTCCCTTTGTAACAATACAGAATACAGTATGATGCTACATTACTTCAAATACTTGCAAAGAATGCAAGGCAGGATACACTCTGGATGGGAAGCCAGTCCACTACAGGGCAGACAGAGGCAAACAGCCACACACTCACACACACTCACACTGGGGTCACTTTTCAAGCTAGCAGCCAGATATTTTAACAGTATGTCTGTGGACTGTGGCAGGAGCACATGAAGGAAACCCACATGAACACAGGGAGGACATACACACAGTCAGCACCCAGGGAATTGAATCCAGGGCCCCATTTTGGTTGCTAAGAATGTTTTTGTGGTGTGCTTCACATAACAGATAGATACAAGAAGAGAAAGAAAAATCCTAAGGAATACATATATACAGTAGTTCAGATGGGGAGCTGCGTCAGCATGCGTAGGCTTTAAAGGAACGAGTAATAGGTTTATTCCATGCTGAAAAGAGAAGAAAGAAAACACTACATTTCGGCCGTGTGCACCTGAAGAAGGCTCCAAGGCCGAAAAGTAGTGTTTTCTTTCTTCTTTTTTCAGCATGGAATAAACCTATTACTTGTTCCATATATACAGAATACAATATGATGCTACATTACTTGTTTAACTTGCAAAGTGAGCACGGCAGGATACACTCTGGACTGGAAGCCAGTCTACTACAGGGCAGACAGATACAAACACACTCACACTGGGGTAACGTTTCCCAGCAGCCAGTTATTCTACCAGTATGACTTCGGACTGTGGTAGGAGCACATGAAGGAAACCCACATGAACACGGCAAGAACTTGCAAACTCCACACAGTTAGCACCCCGGGAATTGAATCTAGGGCTGCAGCACTGCCAGGCAGCAATGCCATAACTCAACAGCTCCTTCCTGTATACAACATCAATAGAAATGTAGCAAATGTGTTTTCTAGGGCAAATATATTATACAAGTGTTTATAATAAGTATGTATTAATAATTAATTCTTGTTGCTATTTCACCTCCAGAGTTCAGTGGGCAGATTGTTCTGACTCGGTCTCCAGCTCAGTCTGTTCTCCCAGGAAGCTCTGTCTCTATCAGGTGTACAGCCAGTCAGTCTGTTAGCAATGAGCTCAACTGGTACCTGCAGAAAGCTGGTCAGGCTCCACAGCTGTTGCACAGATGTTGCAACAAACCGTCAGTCTGGGGTTCCTGATCGATTCACTGGCAGTGGGTCTGGAACAGCCTTTACACTGACAATCACTGGAGTCCAGACTGAAGATTCAGGAGATTATTATTGTCAGCAGAGCTACAGCACTCCATTCACACAGTGACACACGTCTGTACGAAAAACCTCCCTCAGCTCTACAGTAGCTCATCAACAGGAACCACAGAGGACTGAGACTGTGAAAAATATGAATATTTTTTGCTTTTAACAGCTATGTAGATAATATGTTAAATATAGAAGAGAAAGCAAAAGCTGCTGTTTAGGCAGTAGAGTTAATTTCTTATTAACATGTGTGACTGACTGTTCAAAGGACACTGGATCTGTTAGAATGACAATCAGATGAATCAGGAGCCTGAAGACACTGAAGCTCTTGATGATTCTCCTGGTGTGTTTATTGTTACATAGAACAATAGAAGCACAATCATTGAAGACTGCAGTTTTCAACACTGACCAAAAGAGGGAGACAGATCACCGATTCCTGCACTGTTCAATAGTACATTGATAAAGCCACCAAAACGCATTGCAGTTCATTGCAGATTGTTGACATTTGTCTCCTCTGTGCCAATGGTTGAATTTCTTTCTAAGCACCTAAAGAAGGATTCCTGAAATGCCCTGAATTAAAATATTTTTTAATAATTAAACATAGTATAAAATATACAAAAATATTTTTAGGTATAACATAAACATGTTTGCAAATTCTATAATGTATTTCATACACTTAATTCAATTGTGTTCATTTGAAAATAATTGGTCATGCACTCCATAACAGAAGGAAAGCTCAAACACAAGATCGTAAAGCCCAGTTTATAAATCTGAAAGTCTGTGTTAATAAAAGAACAGTGATGTAATGACGTTCTCATCTCACACCTACAGTCTCTCACTGTCTCTACTGTCTGAGCTCATAGTGACCCTGTGTAATATCCCAGATCATCCTGAGCCCACAGTCCACAATCAGTCAATCAGAACAGTGTGTAGATGGGGTTTGATTGACATAAAAAAAAATTGGTGTAATGCAAGAATTTAATATTTATACTATTTTTTAACTACAGGGAAAATAAAAGTTTCATGCACGTGTTCAAACATGAAAACAGAATTAATAAATTGAGATATTAAAAGTTTTTTTCAAATTCATACTGTATTCTGTTACTTTTAGTCATTATAAGAAATCCTCAGTCTTATCCATAGTTATTAATTTCACATTAAAGACAAATTTATCCCATTTTTTTCTGATATACGGAGTTTATTTAACTAAAGTTCTGGAGGGAGGACAACAACCACGCTCAATCATCCCCAGCCGTCAGCGATTATCAATCACTCCCTTCATCCTTCCTCCACCGAATGCTATAAATACCAAATGCGATATCTCCCTCTCCCTTGCGTGCGACTTTGCTTCCCAACTCCACCCCTGCAGCTACCCCTTGGTTACTTTGTGGGGGGGTCCTCACCTCCTCGTCCTATGGCCAGGAGGTCAGCCCTCAGCAAAGCGGGTTAAGCCAAATATTCACTCCACAATAGTTCATCAAGCCTCAATTTTGGGGCGTTGTCATTCTTTCAGGACCCTATGCAGATGACATGATCCGGGGTAAGTGAGGAAAACATGGGGAAAAAGGCACGCAGGAGTCAGGAATGAAAACAGGGGGCGTGTCCATGGTGCGCTGGTGTTCGGGGGAGGTGTGGCCGAGGCAAACAATCCAGAAATAAGTTCAAGGGGGCAATCCAAGAGAAGGCGAAAATCCCAAACCGGGCGGTCCATCCAAGACGAACAGAATAAAAATGGGAACCGGGTCGGAACAGGCAGGAACAGGAACTTAAAAGCTTGACAGGACCAGGCGCTTCCAGGTCCCGGACTTGCCTGGTACAGGAACCAATGCAGAGCCCGGAACTGAGTGAGCGCCTGGCTTTTATAGGACGGGGGACAGGAAATGGAGGCAGGTGCAGTGAATGAGATCTAAACAAGGAAGGGCTGGAGCGTCCTTAAGAGGAGGGATTTATGAGCGTGACACATTCCTCGTGAACGTGGCATTTGTTTGTCATGTTCATAAATATTGTCATGTTTATGAAATTAGGTCTTTCTGCAAATTAGGCAGTTTCCCACATTCTGAATGCCTTTGTTTAGATACAACATGTGAATTCAATAAGTAAAAAATTATACAGGTACAGACAATTCACAGAGTTTAATATATCGTCTATCATTGATTTACAGTACAAGAAGTGAAACACAATTAATCTTTTTTCATGAGTTTCAGGTCTGTGATTGTAGTTTAGATTTGTGATTCAAGAGATTTTTGGTTTTTAATGCCTGAAATACATTATTACTTTCTTGCACTTGAAAATAATGGCTTTTTTCCATATGTACCTCAAAACTTTCCTATTTACACGTATAAATGAATGGTATTAACTACTAGTAATTCTGCAGTATTACAAAGTACAGTATACTACATGATATAGACACTTTGTTGAATTCCAAGTAATGTGTCTAATTTTGTTTTTCAAGCATTTCTTTTCATTGAGTTTTAAATCAACTCTGTTATAGGTGTAGAAGGTTAAATGCCAGTAAAACCTTCGAGGATGATATAGACCGTGACATTTACCGAAGCATCAGTATTCAGTACCCTAAGGCAGTCATTGCTGAGAAGCAGATTTGGCAGTAAGTACTGTTGTCAACATTCCTGGATACAGTACATCTCCCTCAGATGTGAACAGCAGGATGTTGTACTATAATTGTGTTTGTTCTTCTTGGTAAAACTGCTTCAGTCCTCACTTGGTCTGTTGAGGATTGATTATGAACTTCAGCTGTCAAGCCTCTCCATCACTTTTCTATGGGATTCAAATCTGGGCTTTGACTGGGACTGGGACACTCAAGGACATTCAGTCTCTTCTTGACAGACCTCTTCAGTGTGGCTCTGGACTTGAGCTTCGGGTTATTGTACTAATGAAAAGTTAATTTTCTACTCATTTTTAATTTATTGTGTAAGTCAAATATGATTTCCTCTAGAATTACACACTTTACTTAGTCCATTTCTACCCATACAAATGAGTTACTGTATCTATAGAGATTAGAATATTGTCAATGTGTGAACAATGACTACAGGCTCAGATACAGACCAGCTTTACAGTGGCATTTCGAATCACTTCCCTCTTCCACACTGAGCAGCAGAAGAAGCAGGAGTCTTATCTAGGGGTCTAGGTGATATGATGCACATTCGAGGACATCATGCACATTGATGAACGTCACTATACTTAAAGACAAAAGTAATCTTCTACTGATCAGTGCCTTTTGCACGCTTCATCCCTAATTTGGTCCAAAACCTAATTCTTCTTGATTATTTGTCACACTGCTTTGACATTTATGACTTAACATCAAATATCTATTAACGAGAAAGATGTATTTATAAGGAAGTCAAGCTGCTCCATTTTGATTACACACAGGCAGTGACCATGGCATAGCTTTGACTTACAAGCAACCTGGCAGAAATATAAAAGTAACCTCAGCCACCAGTGTCTGAGCACCTTAAAGTGAGAAACATCTGCTGCCTCATTGTACCTCATTGTGATTTCACTGCTGGTGTCTGTGTAAGAACAGTTCTTTCCCTATGCAGACGACACAATCCGAAGAAGTGGGGAAACACTAGGAAAACGTCATGCAGGAATACGGGGCTGAAAACAGGGGGGCGTGTCCAAAGTGTGCTGGTGCACGGGGGAGGTGTGGCCGAGGCAAACAATCCAAAAGTAATCCATAGAGGGAATCCAAAAACACAAGAGTTAGTCCATAGCCAGGAGATCCATCCAGACAAGGAATTAAAACCATGAACCGGGTCGGAACCGTCGGACAGGGAACAGGAACGGGAACAGAGATTAAAACCTGAATGGGACCAGGCGCTTCCAGGTCCCGGACTCGCACGGTGCGGAAACCAGATGCAGAGCCAGGATGAGCGTCAGCGCCTGGCTTTTAAGGTGGGCTGGGAAAAGGGATCAGGTGCACAGAATTAAGCCTAAAGTGAAAGGGCTGGAGCACCCTTAAGAAGGGGGGAATATATCCGTGACAGTCTGGTTGTCAAATCTGTTCATCTCCAGTAGAATCAACAATAGAATTGACTTTCACTCTCAGGTGTGGCCAACAGTGTATATACAGGCTCTGGTTAAGTTGCTTTGAGGTGTAACTCAGTCTGTATTTATTTATTCTTACTGGCCTTTTAATCACAACTCAACAGACAGTGATATCATACTGTACATATTTATAAGAATAGGAATCTGTTGTATTGCAATAAAATGATAAATTCTCATAATTTTCATATTCACCTCCTTCATACTTTAATCTTCACAATTGAAAGGATAGGAACACCATACATACAGAATGTACAGTATAAGAACAGGTTTCAGATAAAAATGTAATCAAGTCACAAACCATAACTTCTCAAAATCATTTATCAGAAACCTCGTAACCTCAACAAATACAATATGATCTCGACCAATTTTGCCTTATCGTGTTCTTGTTATAAATCTTGTCAGGATCAATTGTTTTCTTCATGGATGTTTTAATGCTAATCTTAGTCCATTCAAAGACAAAATATTTTCTAGAATTGTTGCTGACAATTTGCATAGAAGAGGCACTTTGCATTGGCAGCACATGCTTCAGTGCTCTGGGAGTGTTTATAGCCCTGTGAGTTTAACACTTCATGACTGAGAGCTGCCCTTCACGGCAACAGAACCCACAGCAACAATGACCTTCATCACCATCTTCATCTCTGTTCTCTTTCTCTGTTTTCAAGGTAAGAATGGTATACAGTAGAAAGAATTTGTAACAGAAATACTGTATGTAAACAAATATTGTACTACATCTTTGAACAATATTCTAGTATAACTTTCAATGTTTCTTGTTCTTTTTTGTTCCTTTCAGAATCCACTGGGCAAGTTACTGTGACTCAGACTCCATCAGTGAAATCTGTTCTCTCTGGACAGACAGTCACTGTGAGCTGTAAGACCAGTCCTGCAGTTTACAGTGACAGCTATGGTGAACGCATGGCTTGGTACAATCAAAAATCTGAAGGAGCTCCTAAACTTTTGATTTATCTTGTAAATAAACTAAACTCTGGGACCCCAAGTCGTTTCAGTGGCAGTGGATCTGGGATTGACTTCACTCTGACCATCACTGGTGTCCAGCCTGAAGATGCAGGAGATTATTACTGTCAGAGTTTACACAACATCAACAGTAACTGGCCAAACACACAGTGTTACACACCCGTACAAAAACCTCCCTCAGCAGGACTGCACAGTGACTGCACTGCTGCAGCTGGGACCTCCTGCAGGTGCTGAGAGAGAAGACAATGAAACAGAACTCAACTGCACACAAACACACTGAATTTCATGAATGATATCTGCAGTAATATGGAGTTCAATTATTAGACACAGTGGCTCCAGCTATATTCATTCCCCATATAAAACAGGAACGAACAACATCATATGACAGAAATCTTTATATTTAAGACATTGAAGCCTCCTTTAAACTATTCTAAAAATACAGTACTCTAATACTACTAGCACTGAACAAAATAAAATTCCTATTTTTGATTAATGATTGATTCCCATAAAACACAAGGGTCACTTTTGTTCATACCTCAAGTTCAGGTTTATTGTCATGTGTACCTGAGTACAATGAAATGCTTACTTGACTGTTTCCCCACATAACACATGACATTGTTGGAGACAGGAACATAATGGAATGTGTGACAACAGCATAATAGTATAAAATAAAACAAAATAAAACTGTGGTTTGCAGGAATATGGATGTAATTAATACAGAACACAATAGCGGTAGTATAAATTAGAAGTAAAACAGCTGCAATGTCCACAAGCATTCAGACAGCAGCACTGTGCAAAAGCCCAGCAGTACTGTGATTGGCTATAAGAAATATCTGCTCATGATAGTTTTCAACCTACTGTAAATACCTGCAGTGTCAATGTCACTAGCGACGTGTGAGAATAACTGCTCGGACCCTATGCTGTGTGCTGAGAGAGTAGTTTGAATGAGTTTGGCGTCCAATTCCCCGGAGCAAAAGGCAGAATACGAGGTCGAGGTAGGAAGGCTGGGTCAGGTTTCCGGAGTGTCAGGTCGAGAGTATCCAAATCCAAAAGATGCTAGACAGAGACGAAGTCGAAGTCAGAAATTGAACAGGGTCCGGTATCCAGAAGTCAGGTCAGAAAGGTATCCAATTCCAAAAGACGCTAGACAGAGAAGAAGTCGAAGCCAAAGATTGAACGGGGTCGGATATCCAGAAGTCAGGTCAGAAAGGTATGTGCAAAAGAGAAAGTCAAAAGTCGAGCTCAACAGTGAGCGGGGACTGAGAGGAGTGAGAGGGTATTCTGTAAATAGGAAAAGGTGTGAGGAGTGATAATAGCTTAACTAGTGCGCAGGTGTTGACGGGGAGAGGTGCACGCAGGAATACGGTTCGTGACATGCGGATCATGCGGCCTTGGCACATTAAAACTTGCAATTGCAGAATAATTACAGTGCAAGGAGTTTTTAATAAAGCAAAACTTTCCTCTGGAGGCTCTTCAAAACCCAACACCAACCTCCATCTTGAATTATCTGTAGATAAAAAAAAACACTTCATCAGACCGGTGTGTGAAAGTGTGAACTCTACCCTCCAGCAAGTGGAAAGAACAGCCCCCTCAGTGTAGCTCCCTCTGCTGTCAACTGGAGGCTACAAGTCCCTGCTCTCTTCTACAGGGAGCTGCTGTCCCCTGCAGGCTGAGAGCAGGCTGTGTGAGAAATTCATCCTCCCAGGTTGAGATCGTGAGGAGAGCAGGGTTGTAATGATAATGCTCTCCCCACAGTCCCCAGCAGAGGGAGATATTGTACAGAGTGAGATGATGTGATTTCTCCCTGGCCCTCACCTACTGGAGTCTCCTGTTGCTCAATGTCTTTCTTAAATTCAGTCAGGGATCAGACAGAAAGCCCCTCTATCTCATCTTTAAAAAAAAATGTGACTATTGAATGATACAGAACAGAGGAAAACTATCTGTCTATTTTCAAGTCCTACCTCTGCTCACTGCTCAGATCACAATGGCAGCTCTGGCACAGGATTTATATACAGGAGAATAAAGCGCTTTGCATATCACAGCCACACTGTTTTAATTAACAACTACAGCAGCTGCTCTTCTCCATTTTCTACAGACACAGAAAGACAATTTGCATAGAAGAGACACTTTGCATTGGCACCACATGCTTCAGTGCTCTAGGAGTGTTTATAGTCCTGTGAGTTTAACACTTCATGACTGAGAGCTGCCCTTCATGGCAACAGAACCCACAGTAACAATGACCTTCATCACCATCTTCATCTGGACTCTTCTCATCTTTGTTCAAGGTATAATTTAATACTTGGCTAGTTGTTGTCTTAAACATATTTTTAATTTGTGATGGAAGATATGGCTATTAACATATTATGTACAAGCTTTACAGAAATGTAAAAATAGCTAAAATAAATTAAAGCATTCTAGTTCTTGAATTATTGCATTTCCTGTGTTTTATCTTGTTTTCAGAATCCAGTGGACAGATTACTGTGACTCAGACTCCAGCAGTGAAAACTGTTCTCCCTGGACAGACAGTCACTGTGAGCTGTAAGACCAGTCCTGCAGTGTATGGTAATATCCGCCTAGCCTGGTACCAACAGAAAGCTGGAGAAGCTCCTAAACTCCTGATCTATGATGCATCTTCCCGTCAGACTGGGATCCCAGAGCGTTTCAGTGGCAGTGGATCTGGGACTGACTTCACTCTGACCATCACAGGAGTCCAGGCTGAAGATACAGGAGATTATTACTGTCAGAGTTTCCACTATCCAAGCAGTACCTATGTGTTCACACAGTGTTACACAGCCGTACAAAAACCTCCCTCAGCAGGGCTGCACAGCTGCAGCTGAGACCTACAGTACTGGTGCAATTACATCTTTATTTTAGTACTATAAGAGACCTTTTCACAAAGTTACAGTATTCAAAGAACTGTGATTAAATTATTTATCATTTGAATCATTTTGACTGTGAGGCAGGGGAGAGAGATATTGATTACATATGCCATCTCTGATATCCAAGGGGTTTTATTTTCCTGCAACTGAAAAGTGTCGTGTTTGAAATAATAAAGATACAAAAAAAAAACATAGATATAGGAAGAGAAAGAAAAACATAAGTAACACATATATCCAGAATACAATATGATGCTTCATTACTTGAATTAATCTCAAAGAGTGCAAAAGGCAGGATACACTCTGGATGTGAAGCCAGTCCATTGCAGGGCAGACAGACACAAACACACCCACTCACAGTGGGGTCAATTTCCTCAGCAGCCAGTAATTCTACCAGCATGTCTTCAAACTGTGGGAGGAGACCAGTGCACCTGGACAAAACCCACCAAACACAGGGAGAACATGCAAACTCCACACAGTTAGCACCCAGGAAATTGAATCCAGTGCCCCAGAGTTGCCAGGCAGCAATGCCATAACTCAAGAAATCATTCCTACAAACTGTATTTTTAATCACACTGCTCACAGAATGACAGGTGAGCTCGATACCAGACTGTAGTGCTTTTTTTAGAAATAAACATTTTGAAAAACCCTATTTTTATATTTCTTTAAAGTCTTTATCCTCCTCTGTTTACAGTTGAACACTTCAAAGATACAATGTAATGATACAAAGATGTAAGTGTAAGATTATATCTCCTGGTAATAATGAAACACCACTGGTCCATTTAAGAGTTAGTTGTATTTGGATAGTTTTTATTTCTTAAACTTTAGAAAAACCTAAAGAAATTATCCTTCAGTTTTATCAGCTCAGGAACACTGTGAACCAGTTGTCTCTCCCGTCCCCGTGGGGGCACTGTGGAGTTGGCTAGTTCTGGTTGCTGTGGAAACGCAGTAAGACAGGAAGCCTGCTTCACCTGTGGATCACCACGTCCTCCCCGTCTCCTGGTGAAGCAGGCTGTATAAGGTCTGGCTCTGAGCCACTGCCTTGTTCCTGGCTGTGTCTGTGTTTCTCCTTGGACTATCGACCTGATTTGTCTTAACTTTGGCTTTGAATTTTCCTTATATTTCACTTAACTGAGTACCTGGATTGCTTCTCTAGTCCTAAAACATCAGATGTTTCCCTGTTCCTTTGATGTGTCACTCCAGCTCAGAGCTGCGATTTTTTCCTGACTTCAGTTCTTGACTGTGATTTGCCTGTTTGCTGCTCCTGCTTGCTGCTCACTAGCTGACCTGTTCCAGCTCTAGGATTCATCTTATGACCTACAGACCTTTATTACAGTTCCACCTTAAACAGCCTCATTACACCCATAGGTCTTGTTTCTCTGTGCCTGGATTCCATGTCATAGTTATGGGACCCTCATATAAGTCAGATTTAACCCCCCTCTCCCCCTGTACAAGAGAGAGGCCCTGCAGAGTGTCCACTACAAGAGCTGGACTGAATTCTTCCTGGTCTTCAAGGAGAGGTTCTGGGAGAAGGAAGGGATCCACGGGGGCAAGTCCATCACGGATCGCCCATCGATCTTTATTTCCTATGTGAGCGAAGCGCTCAAGAGCGGGGTCGGGCTGGTCTGGTGTCTGACACCTGGTCAGACGAGCCCCTGTTCTTCCTGAAGAGGAGCGACAAGGCCTGCCAGGGGCTGGTGCTGAGTGACCTGGCTGCCATCCACAGCGCGTGTGTGTATGCGCGCATGTGTGTTTTCCTATAGCTCTGGCTTTTGTTGGTTTGTATTCGTCTCTTTGTACTTTCGTTTGTTTGTGTGTTTATCTTGTATTTAGCCATTACCTTGTCCAAACGTATGGTATCAAACTCTGTGTTCTTTTGTACCCTGTTACTTGTGTCTACTCTCGTTTTCCCTTATTGGTATTCGTAGTTCACTTGTGTATTTGTGCGAACTTTTGTGTATTGAGTTAGTTTAGGTTGTTGGGTACATTTTGCACACGTAGTTGATTTTTGTATTAGTCACACTACTTTAGTACGGGTGAGTGCCGTTTGTCTTGTATGGTTTTGGGTAGTCAGTGAAGGTTAGCTAGGGTGTTTGAAGAAGCCGAAGACTGTGTGTAGTACTTTTGTAGTTAGGTCAGCTTTCCCTCACTTTCTTAGCCAGCTCCATTTTGTTTGTTGTTTTCTTTCCTTTGGCACCACTCTAGTTCCCTCTCCCTGTGTGTTATTGTGTCCTATTACGTACCAGTCACTTATTCACCTTAAAATAAATCACTTTTGCACCAACACTTGTTGTCACGCTTCCTAAGTCCCTTATCAGAACCCACCTGCATCTAAAAACTATCCTAATTGTTACACCCCTTTACCCCTAGACACCTGGGGTTGTAACACCATGTGTGGATCGACTTGCTGGAAGTCCGCAGTGAGGGTGGTCCAGCGTGTGAACGACAAAGCTGCTGCCGAAGCCGTTGCTCAGTACAGTAAACCCCCCAGTATGTCTCTTTTTTCTATTTTCATATGATTATATCTTGCTTGAGACCAGGGTGATAATTTATTTTAATGTCAGGACAACCATGGAGCATGTTTATCTCCCGGAGCTGCTTCAAGGGGGAGCATTGTGGAAAAAAATAAAATAAAACAGGAACACAACTGGTGCTAAGAAGGGCTGCTTGGGTCTCAGATTGTTTTCATGGTTTGTGATTTCTGGAGACGGAAAAATGTATTGGCTTAGGAATGTACATTCAATGCTCCTTTTGAAACACAATGGATAGGAATGATTTTTCAAGCTAGACAAGTATGTATAGAGTAAGTACTGTATGTATTTATAATGAAGAGGTTCCAATAAATGTATTTTCATTGAAAACCAAATCACTTTCATTCCACCAGAGGGCACACTCTCTCAGAGTGTGTCCCTGAAATCAGAGAGGTCCTCTTCAATGTCTCACTCTCCAGCCCCACACACAGAGCCAAGAGCTACTTTAACCAGACTCTCCACACTCCACTCCATTCCAGGTGTGTTGAGTGGAATAAGGGCTCAGCTGGTTGTGTCTCATTCTCTGCTCCTTATAAAGCTGCTCTCTGTCTAGTCCTGCTGTCCTGGGAGTGTTCATGCTAAACTGCTCATGTTGCTCTGTCACAACACACAGCACCAAGCCTGTGTTTTCAGCTCTGACTGGCTACAAGTGCTGCTGAACCCAGGAAGACAATTTGCATAGAAGAGACACTTTGCATTGGCAGCACGTGCTTCAGTGCTCTGGGAGTGTTTATAGCCCTGTGAGTTTAACACTTCATGACTGAGAGCTGCCCTTCATGGCAACAGAACCCACCGTAACAATGACCTTCATCACCATCTTCCTCTGGACACTCCTCATCTCTGCTCAGGGTATAATTTTATATTTGGCCAGGTGTTGATTTAAAAAAGTTGTTTTATTTGTGATGGAGTATACAGCTTCTAGCATATTATTTAACTGACTTAAACTCAGTTTTTTTCAATCTTTGAAGATTATAGAACGTTATTGTAGAATATTATTAAAATAAGCTTTACAGAAAAGTGTAAAATAACAAAATGGAAATCAAACTTTATAGTTATTAAATTCCTGTAATAATTGTGTTTTGTCTTGTTTTCAGAATCCAGGGGACAGGTTACTGTGACTCAGACTCCAACAGTGAAATCTGTTCTCTCTGGACAGACAGTCACTGTGAGCTGTAAGACCAGTCCTGCAGTGTATAATAACAACTACCTAGCCTGGTACCAACAGAAAGCTGGAGAAGCTCCTAAACTCCTGATCTATTATGCAACTACCCGTCAAACTGGGATCCCAGAGCGTTTCAGTGGCAGTGGATCTGGGACTGACTTCACTCTGACCATCACAGGAGTCCAGGCTGAAGATGCAGCAGATTACTACTGTTAGAGTTGGCATTACCCCAGCAGTAAATGGGTGTTCACACAGTGTTTCACAGCTATACAAAAACCTACCTCAGCAGGACTGCACAGCGACTGCACTGCTGCAGCTGGGACCTACTGCAGGTGCACTTACAAGTTTATTTTAAAACTATAAGAGTATAGTCACAGTATTCAAACAAGTGTGATTAAATGATCTCTTGTTTCAATAATTTTGAGTGTCAGGCTGGAGAGATACTGATTACATCTGAGATCTCTGATATTCAATGGGTTTTACTTTTCTGCTTATGAGAAGTGTGTTCACTGGTGGCACCAAAAATTCCATTCATCCATTTTCTAACCACTTTATACACAGGGGAGCAAGGTCAAGATAAACACTCTTGCAAAAATAAACATTTTGGTTGCTAAGAATGTTTTTATGGTGTGCTTGATATAACAGATATAGATACAAGAACAGAAAGAAAAATCCTAAGGAATACATATACAGTATACAGAAGTTCAGGTAGGTCAGGGAGCCCTTTTCAGGTGTGGAGCCTTCTTCAAGTGCATACCTGAAGAAGGCTCCACGGCTGAAACGTTGTGTTTTCTTTCTTCTCTTTTCAGCCTGGAATGAACCTATTACTTGTTCCATGTATACAGAATACAATGTGATGCTACATTACTTGTATAACTTGCAAAGGGCGCACGGCAGGATACACTCTGGATGGGAAGCCAGTCCACTACAGTGCAGACAGATACAAACAGACACACACTCACACACTCACACTGGGGTAAGGTTTCCAGCCTGCAGCCAGTTATTCTACCAGTATGAATTCGGACTGCGGCAGGAACAAATGATGGAAACCCACATGAACACGGAGAGAACTTGCAAACTCCACCCAGTCAGCACCCCGGGAATTGAATCCAGGGTTCCAGCACTGCCAGGCAGCAATGCCATAACTCAAAAATAATTCCTATAAACTAGTTTTACTCAGACCGCTCTCAGAATGACATGTGAGTGTGGAGCTCTTGTCAGCTTCATGATATTCATTGAACTGTGTATCACAGCTCTCTAACACTGAAGTCTCCTGCCCACTTTGTCTTGTTACACTGTGCTGATGCTGAATTTTGTGCCCTTCATTCAATACCATACTGCAGCTCTTCAAAAAATGTTTGCAAAATCCCCTTTTGTTTATAATTTAGATTTTGAAAATTTCAAAGATATATTGCAGGGTTATATCTGCTTGCACTATTGATTCATTACTGTTCTTCATACAGTTTTTATTTCTTATACTTTAGAAGAAGCTAAAGAAATTCACTTGAAGTTTTATCAGCTCAGGAACACAGTGATGTCTGGGTCTGGCTGTTAGTACAATGTACCAGTTGTCTCTTCCATTCTTGTGGGGCTGCAGTGGAGTTGGCTAGTTCTACCAGTCAGGCTGGTTGCCGCGGAAATGCAGTCAGACAGGAAGCTGGTGTCACCTGTGGATAACCACGTCTTACTGAACTTTGGTCTTTAAAAACAATCTTGCACAGTTTGATTTCCTGGGTTTGGCCACAAGGTAGACAGGTGGGTGAACTCGATTTGTCCATTCAACATGTCAATAAAAAGAAAGTGTCAAATTGTCTTATTTTGAAATATAAGGCAAAGATAAGAGTGGGTTCACCAACAGAAGATTTCCTTGGTTGCAGAAAGAATATCTTGGACAGAATTCTGTACGTCATCAGTAACACTGATCTCCACTGTGACACTGGAGATCTGGATGTTTTTCATTCAGATAAGTTAATCAAACAGAACCACAGGAATCAACAATGACTGCAATATTAATAATGACCACAAGAGGGGGACAGAACAGGTCATTGCTGTCTTCTTTGTAACAGAAAAAATGATTTCATCAGTGAAACTATCTTCTGAGACTCATTATAATAAATCTTGTTTTTATGTTTATATTTGGAGAAGTGTTTCAGACATGCTTATACATGACAATTACTGTTTAAAAATTGAAAGTTCAATAACTTGCTGTCAGTTTACATTTCATGAAATCCAGTCCACACTAAATGAAAGGACATTATGCACATAGTATCACATTGAAGTGTGAGGTCTGTTTCCCACAAAACCTCTTCTAATCTCCACATTTCTAATCTTCACTATCCTCATGGCTTCCTCATGGAATCACTGCTTCCTGGGCACACAGGGACTGCTACAGTAGTCTTACTGCAAAGACCCAGATATCTGCATGTATAATGTATAAAAACAAATGTTTCACACACAGCCTGAAGAAGAAAAATAATTTAACATAAGATACACTTTATTGGCCAAATAAATTTTTCTTGTATTAGCAATTAATCTTTTCACCTACCCCAACTTACACTCCATGAGACACACAGACACACGTAGACAGGCAGACAGCTTGGGGTCAAAGCACAGGGTCAGCCATTTATATGGCACCCCTGGAGCAGTTGGGGTTAAGGGCCTTGCTCAGGGGCCCAACTGAGCAGGATTCCTCTGCTGGCCATGGGATTCAAACCAGCAGCCTTCCAGCCACAGGCGCAGATCCTTAGCCACAGAGCCATTTAATGGCTGAAACATCTGATTTACACCAGGACAGGCTCTGTGGCCCGAGGCCTGGACAGGCCCGAGATGGAACCTCTGACCCTTGGGATGGCATGGTGGCTCTGTGGCTAAGAAGGAATTACATTACCAGTCTTATGGTAATCACCTTGTGGTCCTTTATACTGTACATGTTCCTAAACTAAAGAGTTCCAATTAACACAGCCCATTTCAGTTCAGTGGTAACTCATTCCTCCTTTAGAGCCAGAGCCAGGCCACACTGATGCAGATTAAAAACACTCTGACAGGTGTACATGTAATATTGTGCAAAACACACATACCATGAACAAATACCCATAACAGATGCATATATAATCATAAATGTCATGTGAAAGTAAGATGTGAGTGGGTTTAGGAACATGATTATATACATAATTATCTAACTGTCCAAAGATTTACTGGATCAACTCCAGTGACCAGCTCACTGTCAATTCTCAGTATCCCCTCTAGATGTCACTATGGAATATATAAATAGAATAAACAGGTCACACATCAACTGAGCACTCATTCACCTCATTATACAGTACTAATGTTCAATTAATAAAGTGTCTGCTTTTAAAGTTACACCAATAGCCAGTCTTCCTACTTTTGACAGGCAGGTGAATTCCCTTTTGATATAAAAACAGTTAAAACAAAAGCCATACTCCTTACTGGAGTCCCAAAGCAACTACATTTTAAGCAATTTTTTTTATCTAATGAGAAATGAAGCAGGACTAGTTACAAACTTCAGAACATCCAAACAATAACAGCTGTTTAAATATAACTGACTTCTTTACTCTGTCTCTGTTTCCACTGGTCCTTTTCCTAAAGAGGCACTCCTGCTCTCGTCTACCTGCTTGAATTATCAGCTAGTGATCTCCCTTTTTAGGTGAGTTTGAATTTTTATGCCTCAGATTTAAGAGGATCCTTATTCTTGGGGACATTAGTATACATATTGACTCCAGGTCTTCCAGTTTGGCAAAGGATTTTCTAGCTCTATTGAGATGCTTTGATTTAACCCACTTTGTTCTCAGCCCGAAACATAACAAAGGACACACCCTAGATTTCATCATTGCAATTGGCTCTTCAGTTTCTCACTTAACTTCCCTTGAACTAGACCTCTCTGACCACTTTGCTATTCTTTTCAATCTAAAATTTCCTGTTTCTAACACTTCCCCCACATGCTCTGTAAATTTCCACAACTGGCGATCAGTTGATCAACCTAGGTTCACAAATTCTGTTCTGTCCTCCTTATCTTGTTTCTCTTCCTCTGTCCCTCTAAAAGACAAAATAAATTTGCTTAATAGAGCTCTTTTATCTACACTCAACACCTTTGCTCCTCTAAAAACTCGAACCATCTCTTTTTCTCACTCTGCCCCCTGGTACACCGACCATCTGCAATCAATGAAGTCAGTCTCCCTGAAACTTGAGCATAGGTGGTGTCTTTTTGGCCTAAACATACATTATTATTCTTGGAAAGATTACTTGTCTGAAAATAAGGATACAATAGAGACTGCTAGATCCACCTATTTCTCTCACATCATTGAAAATAACCATAACAACCCCAGACACCTTTTCTCCACCATCAACAGACTGCTTAAGCCTAACTGCCCCACCACATCACCTGCCTCATCGCTACTTTGCAACACTTTCTTAGATTTCTTTAGCTCCAAGATCGACAATTTCCAGCATCACATTCTCACCAGAGCGCATGTCACTTCCACACCTCCTCCCTGCTTGCCCAACTTTATTGGTTCCCTTCTCTCTTCTTGACTCTGCATCCATCAGAAAACTAGCTTCACGTACTATATGAAATCCACCACCTGTATATTAGATCCAATCCCCACCACTTTATTTCAGTCCTGTTTCACTTTTCTCTGCCCCATTGTCCTCAATATAATAAATGAATCCTTGAGCACTGTGTTGCACCAATGGTCCTCAAAACTGCTGCTATTACCCCTGTAGCTAAAAAGCCTAACATGGCTCTGGACAATCTAAATAATTTTCACCCCATTTCCAATTTACCCTTTCTTGCAAAAATACTAGAATGTGCTGTTACACTTTTGTTAAATAACCACCTATATGCAAATAACCTTTTCAAACCCCTACGAACTGGATTACACAGATATGTTATTTTCATTTTAGAGAAATTACCCTATTACTGAAGCCAAAACAAAAGGCCAGGTGGCCTTATTTCAGTTTTTACAAATGATTTGACTAATTACACACAACAGTCTTCCTATGAACACACTCTTAATACAATGAACCAAACTGAATTGCAAAACCCAAGGCCTTAGATACAGTTGACATCATTGTTAATTACTAAATGCAAACTAGTCAGGTTCCTAAAGGACTCTGGCCCACACTTAAAACCAAACTCAAATGCTATCTGCCAGCCGTGCACAGCGTCCAGTGACACATGTGGCTCATTTCAGACCACCATGTACTCTATGTGACATAACTGCTGGGCTGAAATATTGGTCATCAAGCCAGAGGAATATAAAAGCTACTAGCTGCCAGCAGCCCTTGACATCATGGAACCAGATGTTCCATGATTTCAAGATGTTCATGGATGGGGTCATGGATTGGAGAATGAAGTCAGACTTGCTTGTGAGGTTGAGGTCAACAGCACAGATACAGTATGCCACTGTCTTAAATGAAATTAGAGCTGCAACAACTGCCTAATTATGCAGTATCAAACATAATGCCCAAATAGGCCAATAAGAGAAATGTGGATTGATTGTATTTGTATGTTTATTTTGACTTGTGTTACTATATACAAATTTCTGTCTTCAAGGAGGTTCTGTGATAGATGTGCACAAAAATGTGACTGATGTACAGTAAACTGCACTTTAGAGCAAATTATTCTGTCTGAGGAGCCAATTTAAAAGTGACCATTTTCTTTTTTTTTGCTTGAATCATTAAAACAGTGTTGACTGAATTCCTTACTTCCATTTATAGAATTATAGAATTGTTGCTCCTGGTTTGAGTCATTTGAATCATTGTATTAAGAGTTTTGCATACAAGACTGTTCTGTATAATGATTATTTTTTGTAAAAGGATGCACAGGGATTACTGTATTATTAGTCAACAGAGGGCAGCACTCTAGCGCATGTTTGTCGCCATTTCTGTGACGAAATGGCGTCAAACCATTAGAAATGACATGGCTTTCCAAACGTACAGTATGTTATTCTTGTTTTGAAACAATGCCTGCAGTGATTATGAACCAGGTTAGATTGTGCTCAGAGTGATTCTGTTAATAAAAAACAGTTAAGAAAACCATTACTGTGTTGAGCTCTGAATGTCTGAAGCACATTGAGAGCCCAGAAATCCTCTGCAGACTCCTCCCACATTCAGGCTGTCCCTGTGAGTGTGAAGGGATCAGAGTGGAGCAGAGTGGACCCAGTGGAACTGGTCTGTTTTACAGCTCACAGAAACGGGGCTGGTGAACTTAGAGAATGGTTGTATCGCTGCACAGCCCCGTATTGTCCAACACTTTTCTACTTACAAGAAACACATATGTTGACTCAGAGATAATAATCTTGCCAGACCTTGGCAGCATATCACTCCTATTGAGGGTTGGTTTCAAAGATACCCTCTCAACTGTAATCTTAAAGTATAATTATTGTACTGCAAGTTTTTTTTGTTATGAGCTGCAGATTCAAATGCTGTTCTTACTTCAATACTTTCAGTGCATCATATACAAAAACTGATGAAACAGAGTGAAACTGGTGAACATCCCGAAGTACAAAGAAGAAGTGTGAGGCAGCAAAGCATCTCAGACAGGTTCACAGGTGAGGTATCTCAATATCAGGCAGACTGGATTCTTAGGAGAGGCTGTATTGATAGGATGAAACAATCTGTTGGACAGGTAGGGTGAAATGAAAGAGCAGCACTGTTCTCACACACTGAGACAAGTGTCACAGTAAGAGGAGCAGAACAGTGTTTTTTTTTAAGTGAGACTCAATTCAGTGTTCAGTGCTGCCCTCTAGTGTCAGTAATAAGGCAATTACACTGAGACAAGAGTCACATCAGGAAGAAGAGCAGCAACGTTTGCCTGCTGAAACTGACTCAATTCAGTTTTCAGTGCTGCCCTCTGTTGACTAATAATACAGTAATCCCTGTGCAGCCTTTTACTAAGAACTAATAATTATACAGAACAGTATAAGTGTAAGCAATTATAATAATTATTAAAAGCTTTTAGACTACAGTATGCTGACATCAAATGATTTGAATTTGGATTTACACAGCAAAATGTAGGAAAAGTGCATTTTGATGGGAGAAGAAACAATATTTCTGTGTCCGTTTGCATGGATGTGCATGTGTACAGAGACAGGGTAATGCCAAACAAAAACTTTTTGAAAAAGACAAAGAATTCCAGGACGGCACACAACCCGTATTACAGCTTGCACACAGCTGGCGTTCCGTTTACTGTTACCAGCGATAAAACTTGGCATAAGTCTTACTATTGTAACACAACGGGGGCTCAGGCGGGCACCCTTGCCGCATTAGGTCGGCCCCCCCACCGTCGGGGGCTTGAACCCGGGACTCCTGTGTCTCTCTGCAGTGACCTAGCCCTGTGAGCTAAAGAGAGATCGCTCCACAGCCTAGTAGCTGTAGTCCTGCTATCACAGGGAAGGGCGGTGACGTCACCTGCTCTGGTACGCCAGCTCTTACACAGTACCTGTCGGCCGTAAGCATTACAATACAAAAGACAGAACACGTGTTCCTTTAGATTGTTTTTTTTTTCCAAAAGGAGGAGTGTGGAAATGTTCTGCTGTTATTTAAGTCAATGCCACTTTGCACTGGACAATATTATTTCATATTGAGGCGTCCTCGCCTGGCATCAAGGATGAAGAGCGCCCGGCTGGGGTGCGTGGCGAGGGGCAGGACGGGAGTAGTGGTAGTGGTCAGGGCGGGGACTAGGACAGCCACTGGCCAGTGCCGCTGACCATTCTGAACGGGTGTACACTATGGATAGGTTGCTGGGATCCCTGTAAATAGTTATCCCAGTTTTGCAGCCCCTTTTATATCTGTACCCACTTACCACTCTATACCACGTACTGTACACAAAATGGCCCCAGAGTGTTGTACCTCTCTTTTCTCACTTTCTCTGTTGCTGGTGCTGAGCCGGACGCACGTCGACTATAAAGCACTGTGGTTTTAAAAGAGTCCGAGTTCCTGTCTCCATCCTCGCTGACCCCGTCTCGTTACAATATACAGTACAATGCTGTATTCAGTATTTATATAGTAGGCACCATTGTTCACAAATGAACTATTGTGTGTAAAACCAATACATGTCTCGTATATACGAGATACTTTTCTTGTATAAACGCAATGCTATCTCCTATAAATGGGATATTTCATCATAATAAGCCTCCGTACGCTTCCGTGCTCCACTGTCCGCATTTCTGTTGTATTTTACTTTGTCTTTGTGCAATCACAATATTTTCCTGCTAATTGAACAAGAAATCCAATGACACATATTACTTTTAAAGCATATCTTTATTGCTTTATCTAAGTGCAAAACTGTAAATGTGATTGTTACTATTACAAGTGCAACATTCGGGCATTTAATGTACAACTTAAATCAGAATGCAACTTCTGACAGTTTACTTAAAAAAGCAACAGTAAACTGTAAAAAGTTCAATTACAGCTGAAGGAGAAGCAGACAGAAAAATAAAGGTTTATTTATCCCAGAACTCCCTGTGGATTGTAATTTATGTGATGTGAGTCTTAGTTGTGTATAATAAGGTACTGTATATACTGCATTTAAAATGCAAGTGAACAGACTGAAGACTCTCCTTCAATTCTCCTACCATTTCCTGCCACCGCTGGTAACTCTGCTGAGTCACTTCCAGCACAAAGAATAGCAGTTGGTTACCTCAGCTTCAAAACTACATTAATCTTAATACAGGCTGGAACAGTCATACACAATCTGAAACACTGCAATTGTTTTCCAAGAATAATAGCTTTTTTCTACCCAGTGAGTGCAGTAAAATATTATCGCAACAGTACAGTACTGTACGTGTATTTACAGCAGGTAAAATACTTGGTAGGATGTCCAAGTTATCATTTTACATTACTAATACCTCCATTTCCTGAGAAAGCAGAGATATTATAATTTCCACATTCAATTAAATAAAAAAAACTTTCTGAAAGATCACATACTGTATGTATCCACAATATTTTGAACATTGTTCTGCTTTGTTAAGCTTTGTGTTCATCTTTCATTTTTTGCCACAGTTTATCCTAGATTAGTTCCTCTGACTTCAGCACATCTCTTTTGTTTTGCTGTGATCGGTACAGACAGATTCAACAGACAGGCTTAAAGTCATCTTTTTCATAGAGATTATTCCCAAACTACCACAAGATCCATCTGTCACAAGATACTGTACAAACATTAAGTGGTGACATTCCTTAGAGAAAGCATAAAGACAATTGGAGCATAACAAGCTGACAGGAACAAGGAAAAACATGTGGTGATATCATAAAAAAGCTGCAACTTTGTATAAAATCATATACAAATATCACGTGGCTGAATTAATTTGTAGACTCCAGGGAATGTTGAAAAAGTCAAAATACATCTTTGGCCCGATTCGGCTGCAATGATTAGGGATTAGATAACATGCTTACATCTTTATAATGTGTACAAAACACCAGCAAGTAACACTTTCTCAAATCAAGGAGACAACATAAACATGGGAGGTATTTCCAAAATACAGCAGCTTCAATGTTACTGTATGTCTGGAATTCTGACAAAAGTAAACTGCATCTTTCCAATAAAAACATGTAAAAACATCATGTCTAAGTAACCTAACCCCTGGAAAGTTATTCTGAGTTGGGTAATCACCCTGCCCCCATTCAAGAGCAATTCATCCCTCACACAGACCTCTCCAGTCTTATAGTGAAAATTAAGATAGAAATGTCCAGCTCTCAGGTTATATACAGTGCCTTGCGAAAGTATTCGGCCCCCTTGAACTTTTCAACCTTTTGCCACATTTCAGGCTTCAAACATAAAGATATAAATTTTTTATTTTATGTGAAGAATCACCAACAAGTGGGACACAATTGTGAAGTGGAACGAAATCTATTGGATTTTTGAAACTTTTTTAACTAATAAAAAAATGAAAAGTGGGGCGTGCAAAATTATTCGGCCCCTTTACTTTCAGTGCAGCAAACTCACTCCAGAAGTTCAGCGAGGATCTCTGAATGATCCAATGTTGTCCTAAATGACTGATGGTGATAAATAGAATCCACCTGTGTGTAATCAAGTCTCTGTATAAATGCACCTGCTCTGTGATAGTCTCAAGGTTCTGTTGAAAGCGCAGAGAGCATCATGAAGACCAAGGAACACACCAGGCAGGTCCGTAATACTGTAATACTGAGAAGTTTAAAGCCGGATTTGGATACAAAAAGATTTCCCAAGCTTCAAACATCCCAAGGAGCACTGTGCAAGCGATCATCTTGAAATGGAAGGAGTATCAGACCACTGCAAATCTACCAAGACCTGGCCGTCCCTCTAAACTTTCAGCTCAGACAAGGAGAAGACTGATCAGAGATGCAGCCAAGAGGCCCATGATCACTCTGGATGAACTGCAGAGAACTACAGCTGAGGTGGGAGAGTCTGTCCATAGGACAACAATCAGTCTTACACTGCACAAATCTGGCCTTTATGGAAGAGTGGCAAGAAGAAAGCCATTTCTCAAAGATATCCATAAAAAGTCTCGTCTAAAGTTTGCCACAAGCCACCTGGGAGACACCCCAAACATGTGGAAGAAGGTGCTCTGGTCAGATGAAACCAAAATCGAACTTTTTGGCCACAATGCAAAACGATATGTTTGGCGTAAAAGCAACACAGCTCATCACCCTCAACACACCATCCCCACTGTCAAACATGGTGGTGGCAGCATCATGGTTTGGGCCTGCTTTTCTTCAGCAGGGACAGGGAAGATGGTTAAAATTGAGGGGAAGATGGATGCAGCCAAATACAGGACCATTCTGGATGAAAACCTGTTGGGAGTCTGCAAAAGACCTGAAACTGGGACGGAGATTTATCTTCCAACAAGACAATGATCCCAAACATACAGCAAAATCTACAAAGGAATGGTTCACAAATAAACGTATCCAGGTGTTTGAATGGCCAAGTCAAAGTCCAGACCTGAATCCAATCGAGAATATGTGGAAAGAGCTGAAAACTGCTGTTCACAAACGCTCTCCATCCAACCTCACTGAGCTCGAGCTGTTTTGCAAGGAAGAATGGGCAAGAATTTCAGTCTCTCGATGTGCAAAACTGATAGAGACATACCCCAAGCGACTTGCAGCTGTAATCGCAGCAAAAGGTGGCTCTACAAAGTATTAACGCAAGGGGGCCGAATAATTTTGCACGCCCCACTTTTCATTTTTTTATTAGTTAAAAAAGTTTCAAAAATCCAATAGATTTCGTTCCACTTCACAATTGTGTCCCACTTGTTGGTGATTCTTCACATAAAATAAAAAATATATATCTTTATGTTTGAAGCCTGAAATGTGGCAAAAGGTTGAAAAGTTCAAGGGGGCCGAATACTTTCGCAAGGCACTGTAGCAGTATACTATCTGGTATGTACTGTATGTTTTATAAGGTTTATACTGGCATATACTAGATGTATTATAAAGTTCACACAGATGTTCACAACTGGGTGCGGTTTAATAAGAGAAACAACACCAGATGAGTAATAAACACTGAGTAAATAGTGTCCAGTATGAATCGTTTCACAAAGTATTGATGCTGTAGTATTTAAGAAAGAGGCTAGGATCCTAGATTCAGTGTGAGAACAAACTAAAAAAGTAAAACTAATGCCTTACAAGCTGATCTTACAGGAGCCCAGGCAGATTCAGTTTCTTAAACCGTTTCTTATTGCTGATGTCATCATTCATCAATACAGTAAAAACAGCAGTTTACCAACATTCATACAGCACTCAGACTAAACCTGGGTGCAATTAAAGCGCATGTCATTTTAATGCTCAAAATTACAGGTAGGAAATTGTAAATGAAGTTATATTAGTAAATTATTTGCTAGATATGATATATTATCTGTGTACTACAGATTAATAAGTAACATTCAGAGTCTGACACTTGCATAATATTTTAGTATAAATAAAAACATCGTAATTAAAATCAATGAAATGGGGAATCACAGAAGATCTACACAAATGTTAGAAGATGATCCCTAGAAAAAGGCCATTGCTCACACACTGTTAATTAAGATTTCTGGTGGGAATTTAGACTAATCAATCTGTATTATTCTATTAATATGTCAGATTTTAACAAATATCTTTGTGAACGACCAGGTAGAGGTTTATTCCATGCTGAAAAGAAAACAGGCACAACGTTTCAGCTGTGGATCCTTCTTCTCTCACCTGAAACATGTCTTTTTTTCTTTTCCTTTAAGCCTGGAATAAACCTTTACTGTACCTGTTCCTTTGCAGCCTACACATGCTGTCGCAGCTCCCTACTTGAACTTCTTTTGTAATTGACAGTTCCAGAAATCTTCAGTGTCAGAAAATTACATTTAATCAAGAAATTTGAATTCAATATCTGTGCACCCTTACAGCACCTCTCGTTTCTCCGTCTCTCATGTAGTCAAAGAGTTGAACAGCGCAGCTGAGCTCCTCCTCCTGAGCTCCTGCCTGTGGCTCAGACAGCTGGGCTCTCCGAAACCACTACGCTGTGCGCCCGGCTGGCTCTCTGCCGCGGCAGGCAAATCTCCCTGGCCGCGCTCCGCTGCCCCGCCGCCCCCGGGCTATTTCTGGCTGTGAAACTGGAAGACGGGGAGGAGAAAGCGAAACCGCTGCCGAGAGGATTTGCATATCGAGCTGCGCAGGTGCCCCAGCGTGACCGACGCGCTCCCGGAATAGACCAGCTGCAGGTGTGAGAGTCTCTCAGAGAGCAGCAGGCAGCTCCAGTCTCACAGACCATCACCCGTATCCCTTCATGATAGATTAATTGACTCTCTTTCTTCGGCACTTAGAATACTGTGCAGTTCCCTCTGAGGTTTTTAAAGACTTTAACACGATTAATATTAATATTCACACTGGCCATTCACAGTACAGCATGGTAATTAAAATAATTAAGATGAAAACCCCCCAAAATCCTCACAAACATTAAAGGCTGATCCCTAGGAAAAGGCCAGTGCTCACACACTGCAAATTAAGATTGATGGTAGGTACTGACTGTTTTGGAAATGACTGTTGTAGATTCAGCACAGGTAGTGTCAAAGAGACAGTAGCTGGGTCCTGGAAGGAGTGAGACAGTTTATTAGAAGACTCTGTTAAATTGTACTTATGGTAACGATAGCAGGGATAGTGTGGCCTGGCAGCACTGGGGTCCTGGGTTCAATTCTGGACGTGGGGTGCTGTCTGTGTGGAGTCTGTATATTCTCTCAGTGGTTTCTCTGGGTGCTCTGTTTTCCTGCCACAGTTCAAATACATACTGTCAGGTTAATTGGCTTATGGGAGATTGGCCCTGGTGTGAGTGTGTCTGTGTCTGTGTTTAAGTTATGGTAGTGAGTAAATGATATCATAGATTCAGTTCAGCTCTTTAGAGCCCAGCCTGAACTCCAAAAGGTGCCTTCACCGGTTGAGCCCTTTCTGTTGGACTGTCTATAAGAGAAAGCTACAAGTACAAGTTAGAGGATGATCATCTGCCCATTCTTACCACTAACATTTGCAAGTAGCTCCTTTAGATCTGCAGAATTTTTTTTGATCTAATCACTAATCATTGAATTAATTAGGAACACCTTTTATTTGGTTTGTTGTTTATGTGCTTTGAAGTGACTAGACATTTAAGCGGCGAACTTGAAGTAAAAAACAATAACAGTGTCCAGTAGAGTTTAGTGAAAATGCACCTTGAAGCTCAAAATGGACCAGAGACCAAAACACCACATGGCTTAAAAGGAAAGAAGGAACAAAGACATCTTTCTCTGAAATCTGAGTGAAATGCAACAGAACTCATGATGGTCAAGGCACAAAACATTCACAGCACTGCAAAATTCACTGTTCAGGTCTACTTTCTTTATATATATGGATTGGTAACTGACTAACAGGGAACATAATGTTCATAGCCTTAAGCGCATAGTGCATAATCTTAAGGGGTGCCACACTTATCTGGGCAGATGAAACTAGTGGTGTACCTCAAGGATGAGTTTTTGGCCCATCATCTTCCTGTTCCATATAAACATCAGCTTCAGGTATAGTTATCAAACTAGAGAGAGAGAGTGGTTAACACAGAAACAGGGAACTAAATAAGACTTTAAAGACAAAATCAGAAATTGGGAAGGCACCTAGTATGAAATTTAACATTGTTATGTGCACAGTGACACAGGCAGGTAGGAGGAAAATGTTGTGTACATTGTGTATATTTAGCATGAATGAGTCTGGGCTGCAGGATGTTACACACAAAAGAGATCTGGTAAATTGTTCTATGTCTTCATCCAGACAATGTGGGGAATCAGTAAAGCAAACTGAACGCTAGAGTGTAGAGCAGGAAGTGTTGAATCTAATTCCAGGGAGGTTATACTCAAGGTTTACAAGGCAATTCTAAGGCTTCATTTAGAAAACTGTTTTCAGTTTTAGGCAACATATCAAAAAGGAGAATGCAGTCTGAGAAAGAGTTAAATGAAGAGCAACAATAATAAATTCTAGTTTCAGTGGATTGTCATGTACAGACAACTTAAAGGAGCTAAATCTCATCTGACTAGAACAGAGGAAATTGAGAGATTTGTTTCAGATATACAAACTGTTATGGGTTATAGACAGATTCAACATAGGGACTTTTACACACTCAGAAGTCAAACAAGGATGCAAAGTAAGTAACTAAAACGGAAATAATACAGGATGGAAAATAAAAATTGATGTTGTAACCAAACTGTTCTGGGTATCTAGAATATATTATCCTGGTGGTTGAGGCCCAAACTCTAGGCACATTTAAGAAAAGTCCAGGCAAACTTTTAGATTCAATTTGCTACTAAACTGACAAATAAGCAAGATGAGCCAACTGGCTTCCTGTTGGACACTCCTGGGTATCTCCAGCCTCCTCAGGACCCTGCTGCCTGACTCTCCATTGAGCTGGCCTGAGGTCTCATTATAAGACCATATTCCTTATTCTGATTTATATCAGATGTGATACATGTATTCTGGTGATATATGCTTACAGGGTGTGTAAATGTTACTACTAGATAAATAGATGTGAAATGCAAAGGCATGTTGCAAAACGTATACAAACTATGAAAGATTAGAAACAGGACAAGTAACGGCAGGACAAGCACAGAATTGTGTGCTGACTCTTTTTGTCACTATGCAGGAAAAACAATTGTTAATCTGAAAACACTGTGATACTGTAGATCCTAGCGTGTCAGTGCTCAGTTTGCAACACACAGTAATGTGAAAAGTTTCACAGTGTCAGTATTCAATACACATATAATATATATAATCTCTCATTCTTCCCCCTCCTCTCTGTTCAAGCCCAGCTGTTGCTTCTCTTTGCTCTCCAGCTTTCAGTGCTGCTGGTTGTCCACCCCTGAGGTGGAGCCAGATCCCCAGACACACCTGTGTGTCTCCAGCCTCCTCAGGCCCCTGCTGTCTCGACTCTGCATCGAGCTGACCTGCGGTTTCACTGAAGTCTCTGTCCCTTGTGCTGCACTACTTTTTGTCACTGAATTGTTTGATAATAACCCATTAAAGAAGATTTTTTAATCCATCCACTCTACATATCATGTTATATAATGTATATTATATATTATTATGTACTGTATGATAATACTTGATATCCTCTCTTCCCAAGGATATCAGAGAGTCACCTTCTCTAATCTCCTTCAATTCCAGACTCAAAACCTTCTTCTTTAGAAGAGCCTTTTCTGAACTGGTTCCATTCTTTACCCCTCTGCTCCTACTATACTTAGTACCACCATCCATGGTCTCCTCTGTATATTGTAATTGTGTTTTATCTTGTGTATTCTTTTTATTTATTGTTGTTGTCATTCTGTAAAGCGCTTTGAGAAGCCACCTTAAAAGGCGCTATTTAAAATAAAGTTTATTATTATTATTATTTTTAAGTTCTTTAATTTTTGGGTATCTTTGATGATGAAGATGTCAGGTAAATCAATTGAATTATTATTTTTATTTTAATAAGAAGACCCCCTGTCTTTCAGTTAAGAGCTGCCAGCTGCCTTTGATATGGATGCTCTCTGTGCCACAGGGTCAAACTGGGGCCTTTCTCAACCCGGAGATCTTATATTCCTTTTCAGAAAATCAAACGCATACAAAAAGAGTGACACAACTCCAGATTCTGACTTCAATATTTTATTTGAACATCTAGAGCGAAACAAACAATGAAATATGTCCTAGACTACACAAACACACACCAGTTGCCAGAAAAGCTCTAGTGACGGCCGGAGGCTGAGACTAACATGCGAGGCTACTGAGCTGCTGCATGGCTCGACAGGATCTGCAGACACACTGGGGCCGAGGGGAGGGCGGCTCTTCTCCTCTTCTCCCAGGACAGCATCACGCCGCGGCGCCCGTGCACTGACTCCTGCGGACGCTGTAGGAGGCTGGCGAGTTGTCGTGGGTCACCGTGCACACGTACTCCTCCTTGGCCTCCCACTCGGCCTTGCTCAGCTTCAGGGAGCTGCTGCGGCTGAACTTGCCGTCCCTCCCCTCCTCGGCACTGGTCAGGACCCCGCTGGTCACTTTGGAGCCGTCCACCGTCCACTCCACGCTGGCCCCCTCGGGGGAGTAGCCGCTGAGCAGGCAGAGCAGTGTGGCCGAGTTGGCGGACAGCTCACTGGGGGACGGGGGGAACAGCGACACTGTGGGCTTCACGGTGGCGCCAGCTAGGAGAGAGCAAGACAGAGCAGGGAAGAGAGTCAGGACTGGTGTACAGCAGAAGACTGAGCCTCACTAACTTTGACAACACACACCGCACTTTGGGACTCCTAGAAACACCACATGCGCTTCTAAACAAAGATCAGGTTTCCTTTTACTCCTGTATCTGTAGTTTTGAAACCCAACAATTAACATCAATACATATTTTAAAGTTACACATATCATAAATGAGAATGCTTTCAAAGAAGCCCCTTGACATCCTTAGATCAATGTGCTACAAGTATCCTAGTGAGCAGGACAGGTCTCTGCTTGTTTGGAGCCTTTCTGAGGTTCTGATGACTCGTCACTGGAATCGTGGCGCCTGAGTTCTCGGCACCAGGTGTCCTGGACCAGCCTTGACTCCAGGCTGTGACCCTGAGCAGCCTGTTCGCCTCTGATACAGAGAGAACAGGTCTGCTGAATCAGCCAGCCCAGTTTCCAATGAGTTCACTGACACTTAGACAGAGCCACCAAGTGAACTAACTCCCCATTCTACCTGCTGCTGAAATTCAGAATCAACAAATAGTGATTATTTTAGGAGGAGTGTCTGCATGAAAGACTTGAAATAAGCCAATGCAGAATCTTCTCAATTTAAAGACAGCATGTATTAATATATCTGCATTAATATATCACTTCACAGGATCTTATTAAACATTATACTGTAAGTGTCACTTCTCTGCGCTGTAAACTAAGCTTCAGCTGTGGAGGTAATTGTTAGCAGAGACTGAAAAAAGCACAGGCTGATGCTGGTCTGGACTTGAGAAGTGCTGGAATAATTTTCATTTGTTACAAAATGTGACAAGAATCATGTAAACACACATGCCTGCAATGTATAAGCACTTAAAATGATTTTTTGAGTTTGTATATAAATTAAAGTCTAATACTATCGTTAGGCATTATTAATAAAACAACTGCGTTAGGTCTGTCATCTTTGTTCCACTTCATGCTTTACTGAGCAGCACAGCAGAGGAAAATGTGTCTGAAGAAACAGCTGCAACAAAACCTGAAGATTTAAATTAAAATACTTTCACAAGGTTCATAAAATAACTTCAATGCTTTTGATCCTGTGCTGATCAGTACATTAGAAGTCATCAATTTCTACACATAAAAAAAGTATAAAAGACTTACCTGCAGTTTGTCTGTGATTACGTTCTCAAATACTATTTTTTCATCAGCCCATCTGATCATTACTTGATCATTTATAGATAATTAAAGATAGCAGTTGTGGATTGCAAGTATTTTAATATATTAATATGAACATACTGCAGTGCATTATACTAATATCAATATCATTATTAATTTAATTACTACTATAACAAAGGTGATTAATCAACTGAAATTAATTTAATTTAATATTGAAAATAATGATGATGATTTGTAAATTCCTACACTATTCTAGTGTTACCGGAAGTAGTAGATATTAAATGTTGATCATTTCTATCTTTACATAATGTCTCTGTCTAAGGAAAAAGCAACAGTATCTTTAGAAAACCATTCCATCGCAAATGGGGTGAATTCTAAAATGCCAGTTGACCTCAGCCTCAACAGTGACAGCAGCCTCCAGTTCAGTTAGATTCTGTTGCCTATAGATCAGTAAAGGTGTATTGAAAAATAGCCTTACTTCTGATGAAGATCAAAACTGCCTTGCAATTGCTTTTAATCATATTTAAAAATTGTATACTTTAGAGCCTAAAGAGGTTTTTTTTTTCTCTGCTGAGTAAATACAATAAAAGAAAAAAAACAGTTTTCTTCACCAGTCCTGTCTGAACGTGAACTGCAGTGATTAGACTCACTGCAGTCTTTATGTCAAATCTGACTGGCAATAGAAATTCATTAGTATTAGGAACACCACTATTAGTGGAGTTTTGGCGGTTTGTTTTTAGCCTGCATAGAAAATTCAATTTTGTAAGTGAAGTGCCTGATCTTGATTTACTTTTAGCAACCTGGCACAAAATACAAGGATAAGAAAACAATAAAACAGATTTCAGTCACTGACACTGGGAGTGGAAACATTCTTCCCTGTTTGAACATCATTAAAAAGCATTTTTGAATTGATGACCACTAGAAAAGCTGGGGGTAATTTAGAGTTCAGAAGACTGGAACAAAACGTTCAGAGAAGACTTTGAAAGCCAACCTGAACACAGCACACGGCTGGTTGTGATAATTACAGCTGGACACGTCACAGAAGAGACAGGGCTAGAGCTGATTCAAAAGTAAGCAGGTTCTGAAGTATAATGTTACAGGACAGTCTGGCTGCAGGAGAAATTAAAGATTCTTAACTGCTAAAATGTAAAAATTGCAGGACTTCCAAGTCGGCTGAGTTGAGAGAAAGAAAAGAAGTCACTTACATTTCACCACCACCTTGGTTCCTTGTCCGAAAGTCCACCACAGTGTTTTATTACCATAGAGAGGCTGTACAAAAACCTCCAGAGAGAGCACCCAGCTCTCCAGTGCACTGCCTGCTCTATGATCATTTGGATTCCAAAATTTTCATATCTCAGTTTAGTTAATGGTGATATTACTGTGCTGCTTCAAAATACCTCTTTTGTAAGTGAACATGCTGAGTTTGAGTCTTTCCTCTTTTGTTTCTATAATTAAGAGCATTAATTACACTGTACATTCACATCTCTAAACAAAGAAAGTTTGTGTGAAAGCTTCTTTTCCCTGTGAAAGAATCAGCGTTAATTTTATGAACCAGCCCAAAAGACTGGGTCACCCAAGATCGTTGAGGATCATGAGAGAGGAAAATGCCACAGAAGAAGCTCGACTGAAGCAGCTTCTGTCCTGACAAGATTTCCCTCCTCTTCCACAAATATTCTGTACTGTGCATCAGTTAAAAGTGACCAAGATCAGGAGGCACAAAGCACACAGGATCACAGTTAAAACATAATAAAATCATTTGAAAAGACAAGAAAAGTCTGCTGAGTGGAGAGAAAGAAGAGAAGTCACTTACATTTCACCACCACCTTGGTTCCTTGCCCGAAAGTCCACCACAGTGTTTTATTACCATAGAGAGGCTGTACAAGAACCTCCAGAGAGAGCACCCAGCTCTCCTGTGCACTGCCTGCTCTCTGTAATCACTATACTTTAATACCTCAGTTTAGTTCATGATGATATTACTGTGCTGCAGTTCAGATGAGTTTAAACTACCTCTTTTAGAAATAAACATACTGAGTTTGAGTCTTTCCTCTTTTATTTCTCTAATTAAGTGCCCAAAACAACTCTCAAACTCTATATTTAGATCTTTTTACAAAGAGGGTTAGTATGTGAAAGCTTATTTTCCCTGTGAAAGAATCAGCATTAATTTCATGATCCAGCCCAGGAGACTGGGTCACCCAAGATCGTTTAGGATCATGAGAGAGGAAAATGCCGCAGAAGAAGCTCGACTGAAGCAGCTTCTGTCCTGTCAAGATTTCCCTCCTCAACCATAAATATTCTATACTGTACATCAGTTAAGAATGACCAAGATCAGGAGGCACAAAGCACACTGGATCACAGTTAAAACATCATAAAAACATTTGAGCAGACAAACAAGCCTGCAGAGTTGAATAAAAGAAGAGAAGTCACTTACATTTCACCACCACCTTGGTGCCTTGTCCGAAAGTGTACCACAGTGCTTCACTGCCATAGAGACGCTGTACAAAAACCTCCTGCTGCTGCAGAGAGCAGACCCTGCTCTTCAACACGCTGCCTACTGCCAATAATGCTTTTCTTTAAGCTTTGCAGTTATAACATGTTATTTGTCTTTATCACATTTTTAAATGCACTTCATTTTCAAGGACAAAAGATGAGGGCTATCACTATCTTAAGGATTCAAGTATGGATGAAGTGCAGGACACCTACAGAGAGACTTTCATAGGTTTCTGTTTCACAGCTAAATGTTATCCTCATTTTTTAAAAGACATCATACACGTTAAATGTAGCAAATAACAATTAAAATAGAACAAAGTATTATTGAATTGATGACCACTTTTAAGAGAAGAAAAGTTGGAGTTTATTTAGAGTTCAGAAGACTGGAGCAAACTGTTCACTTTGAAAGCCAGTCTGCTGTTGCATTTAAGTCAAATATCACTAAAGAAAGACATCCTGCCTGAACCTGAGACCTGAATGTAAACTGTAAATTAAAGGTATCTGGGTATATGTATAAATCAAGGTTGTTTAATTTGTCTTTGCTGACAGAAGCATTTGTAATGTACAATCTGTGCAGCACAGTATATCCACCAGATGCACTGCTGAAGTTTTAGTAGATTGTATAACTTCTGGAGGTCATTTATGATCACAGACTATTCTTGACTCACATGTGACTTACGTACAATAAACATACATTCATCTCTTTCCTCGGGATTTTGATGAAATGTATTCCAAGATAAATCCCCAGTCCAATAAAAATAATAATTCTTCAGAATGTTTTTAAAAAACATCCAAAGACCACACATTCCAAATATGAAACATTGATTTCAGGTAAAAAATGCAGTTTCCAGCCAATGTAAGTTATTCCCATGAAATACAATCAGGAATGGACGTTGGACCAAGGAGTTTCAGGATCATTCAGTCATTTTTTGTAATATCCTTCAGGATTCATTAGAAGTTCTAAAGCAAAAGGTCACTCCCTGATTTATGGAATGTGTCCAGCATTCTTGTTGTACTCTTAGAAACAATTTTAGCCCAGTGTCTGCTCCTGTCTTGTGTGCTGCTCACTCTGTCCAGCATGGATTGGACAGAAGCCATGTGTCAAAGACTCATTTCATTTGACACAAAGACCAAATCAAGCTGGATCTCCAAGACTCCATGATGATGTCTCTCTTTGTATTTATCTGATGATGTGTCCCACTTCCAAAGTTAATGAGTCAGGAAATGGCCTTTAATTCCTCATCCCGGATAAACAAAGAATTCATTCAATTCTTCTAGGGCACAAGAGACAATATTGCTCTTGGCAAGTGATAAATATCCTTGATCCTAATGATGACTTCAGTAATAAAAGAAACTGCTGGTTGGATAATCAATATGATCCATAATCCATTAAGACTCTTTCAAAAGATTCCTCCTCCATGTCATGGTCAGTGTCTTTCTGCATTTCATTCAGATCTTGCCTTGACTAGGCAAGGATTTCCTATCCTGACACACCACCAACAAAACAACATTCCTCTTGTGAAGTGAATAAGAGCCATGAAGAACACAAGCAGCCCTTGTAAGGCTGGAGTACTGAAGTGATCCTAGAAGATTGTCCCAACAGATCCCCCTGGTTTCTGCCTGGTTTACCAATTAATATATATATCTTACGGTCCTGCAGCCTTCCTGCCCAGTCCCAGTGTTTCAAGAGGACAGAAACTGTGCACATCGAATCCCTTCTTAAATTGTAAGTTCACTGGTGCTTTGCACTCACAGGTGTTAACATGGGTTGTTGACTATGGCTACAGTTAAAATAACAATAATTAAATGCACCACAGATAACAAACAGAAAAAAGCCATTCAGGCAACCTCACTATGTAAAACAGCGAGATCACATATTAGACTGCAGAACCATTGTCTGTGAACTTTGATTGAAACTGTCTGTTTTTGGAGGAGAGATTGTAAAAGGCTTGATCTTCCATTTTGTATGTGTACATACTGTATAGTGATGTACAAGATGTAACCGCATGATGTGGTGAAAAGCTATATTTTTTCTCACATTCTCACAATTGTGATCAAGAAATAAATTCAGTGTTACAAAAAAGCAAAGTAAATGAAAAATCTAGATAGATTTCACAATTGTTTGTGAAAAAAACCTGTCTCCTGCTTTCTTCCTGTATCCCCAAATTCTTGTTTGGAAAAATGATAAACTCTCAAGTTTCAAGACTAAAACTGGAAAAGTTGGGATTTAATTAATGTTCAGTTTATGAATCATACATACGAAGTACTCCAGACAGGTTAGCCTTCTCAAGTTGGAAGAAATTGCACTGTAAAATTCTATAAACCTATTTCTTATATTCAAAGTGGATTTTTTGATTGCTGCTCTAAAAATATTGCCTGGCACCTCTTTCACTGCAATTTTGTTAAGACAGGTGTGTGTATTTTTCAGGGTATCTGTGAATATTGTCACGTTTTATTCAGTAAGGTGCTTGTAATGACCTCATACAAAAGGAAAAAAACAGGGGCTCAGAACCATTGAGTCACATTGCAAATTGGGATATAGTCTGGGGTCAATGCTGTAGAACACACTGAAGAACATTAGACACAATCAAAACCACATTTCATTCTTTAAAACTGGTGAACAGAAGAGCTTTCAGCATGTACATGTAAATGACAGATTACTGATCTTCTATCTACTGATCTACTAAAACTACTGATCTACTGTCCCAACAGGTTAGTGATCCACTAACCTAAAATGATTTGTATTAACAGGTAGTTGCCAGTACAGCAGCAGACATTTGACAGCAATGAGTTTTTAATCTGCTGCTTGGAGGGTCAGTCTTCACTCTGGGATGAGCCGAGTGTGAGTGTGTATCATAGCCCACTTTACCACAGGGCACACACACAAGGGAATATCCACAGGGAATAATACCCAAGAATTAAGAGTACTGAAGGATTCTGGAGTGTTCAGTTAAAATCTGTCTTAACCCTCCTGGCTGAGGGATGACCTCCTGGGCAGAGGACGAGAAGGCTGAGACCCCCCTGCAGAGTGAGGAGTGACCAAGGGGCAGCTGCAGAGGTGGAGATGGGGTAAAGGAAGGATGTAAAAGATGTACAGTATGTGAGGGAGAAAGGGGGATCACATACAGTATTTATAATGTTTTAGGTGAGGAAGTGACAGTCAGAGGTGATTTTGAATTACTGACAGCTGAGTCTGATTGAACTTGGCTCTTGTCATCCCTTCCGAACTTTCGTTCTGAACTCTATTCATTGGCACTCTGTGTAAAAACTATCCTAGACAATAGATGAATGGTGACCCTGCTTGTCTTGAAGAATAAATCATTAGTAACTACTTCAGTTTAGTTGCAGGGATGTACAATATGATACACATTTTTTATCAATAATACTCAGAAAACTGATGCTCAAGATCAAAAAACTTTTTATTACTCTGATTGATGTGTCACTAGCAGCAACAGACCATTTCCACACCACAGAGGTGAATAGAGCTCTGAGACGGGTCTAACACAAGCAGCTCACTAGCTCAAGATGACAGGTAACACAGGCAAGGGGGTGAGAGCCTTCTGCTTCTGAATCACAGCACAGACAGGTTATAGTTTAACACCACTATCTGCAGTTCTAGGCTGGGAATGAAGCTGGGAATCTGGGCTCGGCTATTCCGTACAGTCGGATTTCTTCAGGAGTGTTGAGGGAGTCTGGGAGCTGTGGGTGGCCTCACAGACCACGGTGCCCACTGAGGACCACTGGGCTTCGGACAGGGTCAAGGTGCTGCCCCAGCTGTACAGGCCAGTGGCGTCCAGGAGGCCGGGGGTCTTGGTGACCCCGCTGGTCCTGAAGGGGCCGTCCACTGTCCACTACAGGCTCCAGCCAGACAGGAAGCCCCTGCTGGTCAGACCCTGTGGCGTGGCTGACTTCTTCTCCGACAGCTCCCTGCTGGAGGGGGGCAGGACCGTCAACAAGGGCTGAGTGTCACCTGGGAGAAAAGCAACATGGAGTGAGGCTGGAGAGAAGAGGCACATCGTCTCTCAGCGCAGGGCAGCGACGAGAGGAGAGGGAGAATCAGATATAAAGAAATAAAGATATAATAAAGACATTCGAGCTAAAATGATCTCTCACACTTCTCCGACCTCATTTAGAATACATTGTTCATAAAATTATAAATAAATAAATTTAATGTGTACCAGGCAGAGATAATTTCATCTCTTCAGTCTCAGATGGAGGATCTGATCATGTAGGGGTGGGTGAGTGGAGGGCTTGACAGATGTGTTCCCAATCCTGAATGATATAAATCAAAATGAGTCCAACTGGCTACGTCAAACTCAGGCAATAAAAAGATCTGGGGATACAAGTGGGAATTAAGATGAAAAACCTTTAAGACCAGGAATAGCAAGTACTGTTTTACAGAAATCATTGAATTGATTGATTTATGCAATAAACGTAAAGCATAAATAAATAAATTCAATGTGTGTAAGGCAGAGATAATTTCATCTCTTCAGTCTCAAATGGAGGATCTGATCATGTGGGGGTGGGAGAGTGGAGGGCTTGAAGAAGGTTCATATTGGTCAGCACTGGTGGATAACACTCCAGGCTAAGTCTCTGTGAACGTTGCACAGAAACCTGGAGGTTGTGTGTTTCTTGTTTGGGCTGATGTTAAAATTGCCACAGGGGTCAGCTGATTGTTATCAAGCTGGACGAGATCTATTTTTTGGATACTGATAGCTCTGAGGGGAAGATGACCAATTGAAGGAGATCTTAAAAAGTGCAGGGAACATCTCAGAGAAAGGCACATCCAGCTTGGGTCTGATACTCCACACTCTGAACACCTCCCTACCTACCCAAAGCCCGGTGAAATAAGTCCAGGTTTGCGGTTCAGATGCTGTTGCAAGGTATCTCAAAATAGAGTCCAAGAAGATGCACAGCAGCTTCATAGCAATATCTGGGACAGACTTCGCCTCAAGGGTAGTGACCTGTACATTATTTCCCTCCTGAGTCTTTCCTGCTTCTCACCTCATAGATATTGAAACATCAATCTGCTCAGCACCACCGCAGAACGGTATGGGATTGGGAAGGTGGAAGCCAAAAAATTCAGGATAGGCAAGAGCTTGACTTTAATCACCAGCACCTTCCCTGTCAGGGTGAGGTCCCTGTCCTTCTGCTGCATGAGTTTCCATTTTGGATTGAGAGTTTGTTCTGCCAATTCACCGTTTCCACCTGTTCTCCAAAATATATCCTCAGGACCTTAATTCTCTTCTCTCACAGTTTAAGATCATGTTGCACTTTCGACTCCCTCTAGTTCCCAAGAACAAATCTCACTCTTGGGTTTGTTAATTTTTGCAGAGGAAGCCAAAGATAAGCAATCACAGCAATGCAAAGCACTGCTGACTAACGCTGCTTTGTTAGCTCTGCAATTAATAATAAACTCCACCCCCTACTCTCTGTCACACTGTTGCTCACCACCAAACCAGTGTACCGAGGACTAGTGCTTCTGCTGCTGACAGGGTTACAAACAGCAACCAGGTGTGGAGTCTAACTAGGGAGATCAACTCCAGGGAAGAAACAACCACACAAAGGCAACATACATGCATTCAGGTGCATAAGGTGCACAATGAATGTGTTGACACTGCCTGCAGTAGCACTTTAGGCCATTAGGTGTCACTATATACATTTATTTAATTTACACAGATTACTTGTCCAATAAAGTACTACAGTACATCTTCTGTATCAATCAAGACATTTGCCAATTTTAATTTTAAATCAAAGAGTTGTGTCAGTGAGAATAATGTGGTGCAAAGTCTTGTCCACAGCTGTACCAAAACCTACATCAAACTGCTCTTTCCCAGCCCTCCACTGCCAATGTCTTCCTTTCGATTCTTCTTTCTTATTTATACTTGATTTTCATTTTCTGCTGTTCTGTTAGACTAGAAACTGTATCGATGTGCAGTATTGAACTAATTATTACTAAGACTTATAGTACATCTAAGGCTGAAGTCTCCAATGCCACAATAGACATGTCTGATTGTCAGATGCATTGTGAGTTGTGTTCTTGTATCATATAAATTTGAGTCCATCCATCATCAGAAAGTCCTTTATTCTCTTATTCCTGGTCCAGAGTCTAGTCCAGATGTCTAGAGAACTTTAATACACTGGAGACTTGGAAACATCGATTATCCCAGGGCTGGAAGGTGGGAAGAAACTGAAGCACAAGGAAAAATCTTAATCTTGATCAGAGTAAGAACATCCAGACTCCATGCAGAAGGCATCCTAGGACCTGAGAGCTGTGAGGACAAATTTGTAATATAGTCAGATATATATTATACTTTTAAAATAAAGAAAAACAAAAGTTAACTCTCATCTAAGAAACCTTTAAATTTCAAAACTAAAATCTGATAAAATCTTTGGCTTATTACAAAGTGCTCATTTTTCTATAAACCAGAAAGATATGATATATGATACACAATGTTTATTTAATATACAATACGATATGCTGAATGTGCCTCCTCACAATAGACACACTTCATACAATCACTTGGCATTGACAGTTCCATATGTGTTAGTTCATTTCATATTTTTGCAAAAAGTAAGAAAGAATAATATTCAGTGCCAACATGATATTTCACAGATAGACGACTCAACATTGGTGCTAACAAGCCCATGAAATCCAGCTTAATTTGTTTTAAATCACCTTTAAATTAGATTTGAAACTATAAGTTTAATTCAGTCTGTTTTGCTTTTGGCAGAACCACAGAACGAAGGAAGAACGACAATCACAGAACAGTAGTAAAGAGACAATCACAGGAGAAGACTGCGATTGCAATCACAGAGCAGCAGCCTGACAGTCAGTTTCAGGGCAGCAGCAGAGAGAAACCACACAGCCAGATGGTTGATGCCTTCACCTGCCTCCCTTCACAGCCCTGAGCTGAAACCCTGTTCACCTTCCCCAGCTCTGCCTCTCAGGCTGCCTCATGCTGTGCTGGGGGAACTGCGTGAGCTTAACAGAGCATTACACTCCAGCGCCTTTCATCCTCCCAGACTTTCACTTTTAAAACCCGCAGCCTGATCTTGTGTTAAAGGGCAATCTGCCCCATTTACAAACAGGCACCCTTTCAGCAGGTGTGTGAGGTGGCCAGGAGGGTAAGAGACACCAAACACCTGGCTTCTGCACAAGAGCCCAAACATCGAAGACAAATGAGAGACAGAGAAATAGAGATTCTTCCTGACCAAGTATCACAAACAAATGCTTTCAGTTTCAGATTTCTCTCAGGTGAAAGTAAAATAAAATGGAGCTACTGCACAGTCATTATGATCCATCAGGTTGTAACAAACCCTTTAACCCCACTGGACTTTGGGTCTATAACCAGCTATCTGTCATGGTGTTGAAGTTGATCCAACTGGGTGACGTCCAGCAGACAGTCTAGGAAAGAACTTGACAGTTTCATCAGAGGATCATGATGTGTCAGGGGCTGATCTCAGGTCAGCCACAGGTCACAGCTCACATGGAATTTACTGGGTCATGATTGTTTGGTAGACCTGCAGGATGCTGGTAACCACAGTCCGGGGTCGTAATGCAAAACAAGTGGGGGTCACTGGGGAGGCGCTGTAGTCAAGCACAAGGGCTGATCAGGAGACAGGGTGAGGTTTGGTCAAGTTAAAAGCCAGGGGTGAAGCCGAGAGACACACAGCGAGCAGAGCTGAGGGGTGATCTGGGAACACAGTCCAGAGGCAAAGGCAAGAGAGCAAAATGGACCTTGGGAATAAACATAGAGATGGATCTCGAGGGGCTCGGTGTCAAACGCAATGACAGAGCTCCAAGCTCTCTCAGGTCGGGTTATTTATACTGAAGAGCACCTGGAATGGGCTGAGTAATCCTGGTCATTGTTAAGGGCCATCATAATGTGTGCAAACAGAGAGAGGGACCTGAAGCTCAGTTATGAATGAGGAAGGGGCTGAAGAGTGATGTGATTTAAAAGCCAATGGCCTAGGGTTAGGGCAGAGGTGAAAAATGCATGAATGACACCAGCAGTCCTTCTAGGACATCCTTCTCCCATAGTTAGTGTTGCTGTGGAAGTTGGGGAAGTCAGGTATGACGATCATGTTCAAATTATGTGCAGAATTCTGAGAATAGCTGATGTAAGACATTGTTTTTCCTGCTCTTTAACTCTTTTATTACTGAACTATGTAAAAACAGCCCACTCAAGCACAGCGAAAGGAAAATCTAAAAAAGAGATCAAACTCCCCTTTCAAGTGAAAGGAAAAAGAGAATGAAACAAAGAGATTATTGTGAAAGTGAACAGTCTTACAGACAGTATTCGAAAGCAAACATTAGGAAAGAAATGTGATGAACAAAGTGTCCTGTGTTAGAAAACACTGGAGTGAACAAGAATCTAGAAGCTCATTTGTAACTACTAAGTATTTACAACTGAATAAATCTGGTGGGGAATGGTAAAATATAGAGTATCCTACCTACAGATGTATGAGACAAACTGAGGACATACAGTATGTACAGTAACACAGGCTAACTTCACATTAGATTCACTCCTAGTGAGATAGAGAAGGATTATGAGCAAGAGTATGAGCAAGAAGGAGCCAAAATGCCAATCAGAAAACAACAGAAAGACTGGTTGGCAGTTTGCCTCATTCTACTGTATGTGTCCTTTCTCAGTTTCCAGAAGAACGGTATATCACTATATCACCCTGCAACTCACAACTGGCAGCTTCACTGGAGCTTAGTAGGTGTGAGCCTGGTCAGTAGTTGGTTGGGAGACTCCTGGGAAAAACTAAAGTTGCTGCTGGAAGTGATATAAGAGGGGCCAGTAGGGGGTGCTCACTCTGTGGACTGTGTGTGTCCTAATGCCCCAGTATTGGAGACACCATACTGTAAAAAGTTGCCATTCTTCAGATGAGACGTAAAACTGAGGTCCTGACTCTCTGCGGTCATTAGAAATCCCAGGGTGTTTCTTGAAGAAAGCAGGGGTGTTACCCTGGCATTCCAGTAGAATTTCCTGTTGGACTCCTAATAATCCCAATCTACTAAGTGCATCACTCTGTTCACCTTATTATTATGTATCACTCTGTGAAAGCTTCTATACTGCTGATAATAATAATCTCCTGCATCTGCCACCATTAGTCCTGGAGTGATTTTGAAGGTGAAAACGGTTCTGGATCAGCTGTCATTAAATCAAGTTGGAAACCCATCAAATGTATAATCTCCAGCTTTAATCAGCAATTTAGGATCGTGTCCAGCCTGGAGTTGGAAGCAGACTCATTTCCAGCTATGTCCTGTCCTGAATTGTGCTGCACTGGAGACTGACATCCTGCCCAGTAGACACTGAGAGTGTGGCTGGAGTCTGAGTCATTGTGATCTGACCCTCAGTCCCCTCAGAAACAACACAGAAACAATGCGTATCAGACTGATCACATTTTATAGTAATATATTTTAAGTGAAAATACAAAACAAATGTAGAGCAAGGAACAAATAATAGGTTTATTTCATGCTGAAGAGAGAAGAAAGGAAACACAACATTTTTAACACCCGAAGAAGGTTCCACTGCCGAAACATTGTGTTTTCTTTGCTCTCTTTTCAGCGGGGAATACTCCTTTAACTTGTTCCTTTGCAGCCTTCGCATGCTGACGCAGCTACCTACTTGAACTAAATGTAGATAAATATTTCTTTGACTCACCATACAGTAAGTGTAGAATAAAATAATCCAGGTGACTGAAATGACTGACACCATGGCTGATGTCTTTTTCTGATTTGAAAAAATGTCCGCGTGGTGATGAGTCTTCAGATTTAATGCTGTCTGACTCTCTTTATGCAAACCACGCAGGCTTGTGGTCTAAGCAATTTGCATGTACACTGTAGGTCACCCTTGTGATTAATGATGTCAGTAAACTGTGGATTATGTGAATCTGCATTTTATTGGTCTGTTCTGCCTCAGTGCATCTTCCTGCTCTGTGGTGTCAGAGTGAACTATTCTCCACTATATATCAATAAACAGAGTGCAGTACTACAAGTAAAAAAACACCTAACAGCACATACAGTAACAACAGAACAAGAATCTTTCACTGACATCAAGGGGCGAATGTAAATAATAACTCAAGATCACAATGCCTGTCCGCTTGAAGAAAAAATCTTTTACTTCCTTCACTGGCTTGGTAATATATTCCCTTTCTCATTTTCAATGTGACGAGCCAGACTTAAAGAGGCAGTATTTCATAAAACAAAGGCATTTCTGTATGTTGAAAAGGAGTTCTGGGAGCCTGGTGAAACTTTCTTTAGTTGCTGAATTTCTTAAGGTAGATGATATTGATTTGTAGAAACAGACAAGGAGTATAAAAGGACTGTTTTACTTCAACAATCAGAGTGACAGGAAAGGCACTGAGGTGTCTTCAAGGCAAAGAGAAGAAGTGCAGCCATCTGGGAAAGTTGTCCACCAAGTTATTTTTACCTGCTGCTGCAAGAAACACCTGAAGGGGGAGACAGAGACTCAGAAATTTGTTTTTATCTGTGTCAGAGGCCCAGCATTATATCTCAATAATCCCTGTAGTCAGGCATTAAGAAATGAGAGAGCTAACCTGAGGACATAGTTAAATAGTACAGGACATGAAACATCTAACTCTAAACTAAAAAGAGTTAAACATCTTGTCAATATGACCAAATAAAAATAAAGCATACGTGCAAAAATAAATGATAAATATATGATAAACTGTTTTTTTTTATCACTGGCCTTTTTGTATGGAAGTAGGGCTTCTACTGTAGTTGTATACCTCTGGTTATTAGGAGCACCGGTGTTGATGTTTAACATTGTGATGAGTCTTGATATTTCAGAAAGATCTGATAATTGTTTATCTATTCATCCATTTTCTAACCACTTTATCCAGGCTAAATGTTAATCTGTGTCTCTTTTATTTATCTACTGTATGTGGTAATTCAATAGGGAGCAGGGCTTGCACAATCAGCCCTCTCCTTATTTCATCTTAGTTTAGCTGATGAAGTAATTTAGCTGATGAAGTAATCAATCTGCGCCTGATCTTCTGTGCAGTGGGGTAGCTGGAACAGAAGAGCTGTCCTCATATGTATATGGCTCTTTGCAATTCTTTGGGATGAAAAAATATGAATACAGCTATGATTATTTAACTTGGACATGTAGCCCTCTCTTTTTTGAAGGGGCTTAATAATGTTTTTAAGTAAAGCCCAACTCTGAATTTGAAAGTACTGTAAGACATAGATAGTAAATGTTAGTTACTGTATTCCTCCATCTGAAATTTAATCATGGAAGAAATATACTTTGCCAATAAAAATAAGAACATAAGACAGGCTCAAAGGCCTTTGTAGCCTATCTAGTCTGTTTGTTGCTTGAAAAACAAACGTCCTCCCCATTTTGAGCTTTTTGGCAGAGGGTAGCTGTTTCTTGTCCAGGATTTGTCGGTGATATACACTATTCATCTTCTTGATCCTGATAACATGATGCTGCCACCGCCATACTTCACAGAGGGGATGGTGTAACTTGGCTGATAAGCAGTGTTGGATTTGAGCCATACAGTACATGCAGTACCTCTGACCATTCAGGCCAAAATGTTCCACTTTAGTTTTGTCAGACCACAAGACTTTCTGCCACGTCTCTGCAGTATCTTCTATATGGGATTTTGCAAACTTTGCAGGCAAAGATATGGGTTTCTCAGCCAGGGCTTTTTTCTTGCAACCCTCCCATAGACTCTCTTTTTGTGGAAAGCCTTGTTGACCCATTAACTTCCATCACAGCCACTGACTCCTGTAGCTCGTTCAGTGTCACAGTTGGCCTCGCAGTACCTTCTCTGATAAGTGCCCTTCTAGTTCACTAAGTTTAGGGGGGTGGCCTGATCTTGGCAGTGTGGCTGTAGTTTCATACTCTTCCACTTCTGTACAATGGACTCCACTGAGCTCCACTGAGGCAATAGTCTTGTACTTTGGAACATTCATTTTGTTGATGTATATCTTTGATTAATTGTTTTCAATTAATTAACCACATATGCTTATCTCTTAACTCCTCTTCTATTTTTCTCCCTTAAAAACATCTAGGAAATAAAATAGAAAAGGATATTGGTCTAAATCATGCACTGTAAAAAGAATATTAGTCAAAATTTACTTTAAACCATCCCCACAGCCCAGTGAGTCTTTTGATGGAGGAATTTGGGGAGGTCCCAGGGAGTTAGACTGGCAGTTTGCCTCTTTATTGAGATAATGTTTAAAACCTTTTTGAAGGTCTGAAGGTCTCCTGGAAAGCAGAAGAGAAGACAGAGATGATGGGATCCGAGCAGGCATTAAAGGTGCTCAGGAGGAGTCCTCTTACATCCAACAGTATGTGGAGATATTGTAGGGGAGGAAGTGGAGGAATTAAACACCAAAGGTGCCCAAGACCAGGCTAATGGCTCTCTCTGTCTGCTGATGGCTGATGTTGAGCTGAGTGTCAAGGTCAGGGATGAAGCTCAAGCAACGAAAGGTGGAGGGATGAAGAGGACAAGACCAGGCCAATGGCTCTCTCTGTCTGCTGATGGCTGATGTTGAGCTGTGTGTCAGGGGCAGGAATGAAGCTCAAACAACAGGAGGTGGAGGGATGAAGAGGACGATGCTCAAGTCCAGGAGCACAGGTTGGACTAATGAGCAGGGAGATGTAGACGGGCACTGCCTTGTTCTGGAGCTTCACGCTAAAAGACTAAATAGCCGGGCTGTTGAAGAAGCCAGCACAAGCTGATAATTTGTCCTTGTGTGTCTGAAGTGTGCCTACCATCTGAGCAGTAGAGTGTGGAGGGCTGCTTTGATGGCCACAAAATCCCAGTGCTGGAAAACCCAGATGTTGACAAGCGCTGTGTCGGAACACCCTGTCCTGGAGGAGATGCGGCCCTTAGAAACTGAGGGACTGTCTCTAAGGGACCTGGCAGTGTCTCTTGAGAATGGTCCCAATTTTTAATATTGGAGAAAGTAAATTCTAATAAAAATGAAGCTCAACTGAAAAAAAAAATAGGATTTGAATACTTGGCAGTGGTCTGGGGTTTTCTGTTTAGTCGAGATGCACACCTTGTTTGTAAATATTGTAACTTGCATGTTGCATTGTAAAGTATGTTGCTTACTGTGCGTATTGTATATTTGCCTAATAAAACATATTTGCTACATTTCCATGTATTTCAAATTTATTTTTTTAATTTACCTATTGTGATTAGGATATCTTTTAGCATTAAGATAGTAGGACTAAATTTAACTTAATTAATTGACTAATTAATTAACTGAAATACTAGACTGATTTTTGTTTCAGTTCTCACTATGAGCAAAGAGCCCCAGTGTCCCCAGCAGTAGAATCAGTGGCATCATTGTCCTGTGTGTCAGTGACTCTGAAAGGGCTGAACGGTGACTGATCCACATTGTGAGTCTTAACTAAACACAAAAGTAATTGGTATGTGTTGAATTTAATCAGAAACAATGGACTGTTTCCAGAAAACATGAGGTAAAACTGATAACACGTTTTTTTTAGCTGTAGTGACTCTTAGAATATTCCTGTGATAAAGATACAAAAACCTTATTTTATTTATCATTTAGAATGATGCAAGACCACATTCCAGCAGACATTTCTTCACAGACCTCAGTGCACAAACTGTGTTTACAGCTCATCTTGGCTAAAAGTCCCACTCTGTCAAGTGAAACAATTTGCATAGAAGAGACACTTTGCATTGGCAGCACATGCTTCAGTGCTCTGGGAGTGTTTATAGCCCTGTGAGTTTAACACTTCATGACTGAGAGCTGCCCTTCATGGCAACTGAGCCCACAGCAACAATGACTTTCATCACCATCTTCATCTGGACACTTGTCTTCTTTCATGGTGAGCAGCCATTAAATAAATGCAAAATAACACAATGCAAGGAGATTTGCAGTGTTATTTTAAATTATCTTTTCAAACTAGAAAACTGGATTGAAAGGTTTGCAAGGTGATGGCACAAATTTGTAGTTGGCATTTCAGGAATTGTAACATAATCAAATTGTATTTCTAGTAAGACATTTACTTGTTTATTTTGTTCCAGGTTCCAGTGGCCAGATTACTGTGACTCAGACTCCATCAGGTTTTGTTACTTGAAACAAAATAATAAACCATTGTAGCTTTCAGAAGTAACTGAATGGGAAGGAATGGTTTCCTCAGCTGTAATATCTGAAGTCTTATTAGAATGAGAATTAGATCTGATTTGGTGATTTAATGGAGGAAGCTGAAGCATCATCATACCATAAGGATGAAGGTGACTTTCACTGTCCAGGATGACTTGAGTGAACTGGATTGACCATTCTTAATAATGCCAAGACATTGAGTCTGAACAGAATACTGAGGGAATTAACTAAAAGTTTTACTAAAAGTTTGGATTATATCTTGTTGACTATGTATCTCTTTACTTATATTTTACTAAAACCGTCTCAAGATGTCTGGTCTCAAAAGATAACATACTGTAGCCGCATGGTGTCTTTAACCATAGCTTGCATAGTTCTGAGGGAAATGACCGAATGACCTCTCTCGTGGAACACATGATCTATTCATTAGAAGGGGCTGCTTGTCATGCAAGCCAGCAGTACAGAAAATGTATGTACTGGTCAGCTTTCTAGAATGACCATATTTGACACAAAGTGAAAATCAAAATCAGCTTTACACTTTAGCCAAACCAACTCTTTGTTGATTAGGGTTATTAAGAATTCTTTGTGGTACAAAAGACAGAGATAAAAAGAAAAAATAACATTCATGTATCAATACAAAATACTCTTACATCCCAGTGTGTGGTCTGTGTTTTTGTTGTTATGTTCCACGCTTCTGACTTTATAATAATAATAATAATTGCTTACACTTATATAGTGCTTTTCTGGACACTCCACTCAAAGAGCTTTACAGGTAATGGGGACTCCCCTCCACCACCACCAATGTGCAGCATCCACCTGGAAGATGCGACGGCAGCCATAGTGCGCCAGAACGCTCACCACACATCAGATATCAGTGGAGAACAGAGTAATGTAGCCCGTTCATAAAGGGGGATTATTAGGAGACCATGATTGGTAAGGGCCAATGGGAAATTTGGCCAGGACGCTGGGGTTACACCCCTACTCTTTTCGAGAAACGCCCTGGGATTTTTAATGACCACAGAGTCAGGACCTCAATTTTACATCTCATCCGAAGGACGGCACCTGTTTACAGTATAGTGTCCCCGTCACTATACTGGGGCATTAGGACCCACATGGACTGCAGGATGAGCACCCCCTGCTGGCCCCACTAACACCTCTTCCAGCAGCAACCTTAATTTTTCCCCAGGAGGTCTCCAATCCAGGTACTGACCAGGCTCACACCTGCTTAGCTTCAGTGGGTTGCCAGTTGTGAGTTGCAGGGTGATATGGCTGCTGGCAACCACTTTGATTGTTCTCCCTACCCCATTGGCCACCATTACACTATTGTTTCTCTATGACATCGTCTTCATTCAGCTTCTCGACCAATCACAACTCATCTTATTCAGTATATAACATGAAGGTTTTCAGAAGGAAGGAGCCTTTCGTTTAACTTCAGTCCCACTCGGCTTTGGGTTTCGCGTCACTTTTGGTTTTTGCTTCGGCTTCGTTTTGCTTCTTGTGTGTGTTTTCTTATAGCTTTGGCTTTGTTAGTTAGTTAGATTGTGTTTATTCTTGTTTCGCCATTTCCTTGCCGAAACCTGTTATTGTATCAACCTCTGTGTTCTTTTGTACCCTGTTACTTGTCTACTCTTGTTTGTATTTGTAGTTCACTTGTATATTTGAGTGAACTTTAGTGTATAGGGTTAGTTTAGGTTGTTGGGTACACTTTACACACGTAGTTGATTTTTGTATTAGTCACACTAGTTTAGTATGGGTGAGTGCCGTTTGTCTTGTATGCTTTTGCCAGTCAGTGAAGGCTAGTTAGGGTGTTTGAAGATGCTGAAGACCGTGTGTTTCAGGTTTTCTTTTGTAGTCAGGTTAACTTTCCCTCACTTTCTTAGCCAGCTCCATTTTGTTTGTCATTTTCTTTTCTTTGGCACCACTCTAGTTCCCTTACCCTGTGTGTTATTGTGTCCAATTACAAACCAGTCACTTATTCACCTTAAAATCATCACTTTGGCACCGACCCTTGTTATCACGCTCCCTAAGTCCCTCACCAGAACCCACATCCTAAATGTTACACCCCTTTACCCCTAGACACTTGGGGTCGTAACACTACATTACAGTGAAAATAGAGATCCAACAACTTAACAATACATAGGTTTACTGTATATCGATGTGAAAAAAAAGCAATTATAGCAGCTCTGTAGCTGTTCTCAGCCTCAGTCCTCTGTTTCTTTCAATTAACCACACCACCTCCTGTACAGTAGAAAGAGGATTTTGCCCAGGTGCGTACTGTATCACTGTATGAGATGGAAGCTAAATCTCTGCTCTCAGTAGTAATCTTCTTCATTTACTGCCTACAGCATGTCATTTGTGTCATACAAATGTCAGAGTGTCAGGGATCCGGCAGGTAGTTTTCCGAGGATCCTGTGTTGCAGTGAATTCTGCGGGATGCAGAGGCAAACAATCCAAAATCATAATCCAGAAGCAAGGTCGATAAGAGAAGCTAGAGATCAGTTAACCAGAAAGAGCAGAGATAAACCGAGAAGACAATCCAAAAGGCGAAATCCAAGAGACGAGATCAAAAGCGAAAAGTCCAAAAACTGGGAAATCCAACAAGACAAAAACGCGCACTAGAAAACTCTAAAGGAGGCTTTTCAATAGTGAGCAAGGTCTGGTGCGTGAGGGAAATTTAAATAGTGAAGAGAGAGGGATGTGGTAGGATAATTGGTTCAGGAGTGAGAATCTGTGTAATCTGGTGACTGTGAGAATGTGATGGGTTCAGTTAGGAATGAGATCGTGAAACTGTGGGTTTGGGAATGTAATGGGGTTTGCGAGGGCAAGTGTGGTGCGTGACAAGAGTCCAGGTGTCTGTATCAGGGAAGTCCCTTTATTACAACCACCAAACTTGAAAATAAGTAACTAAAGATGGTCTATTATACTGTGAAACACACAAGCTAAAGTGACACTCCCCCTAATAGTAATACATAAATATGTCTATATATGGATATACATCACATTAAGTTCATGCAAAGATTAGTGAAGCAAACTGTTTAGCGCACTGCCCATATAACTGTGTCTCAATGAGTTTACCTAGTGATACATGACAAACTGCTCAAATGTACTAATAAGCAGAATTTTCCTGTATAAATATCTGAGCGAAAAGTTTAAAATAAACATGCAGAATAAGAATCTTTTATCTAAGATCATGTCTCTTGGTTTATTGACAGAAACAAGTTCTGTATTTACATTCTGGGTGTAAAGCCAATGTTAGACCACACAAGTCTTGTACATGTTTTGTTCCTTCACCATGGACACATGACCAGACAAGAAGCCTGATCACCTGTGGTCTATTTTCAGCACTTCAGCCTGGTGCAGGCTACTTAAGATCAGGTTATACTGCACTCAGCACTCTGGCAAAGAGACATTTCGAGAGTCTGTTTCTGAGCATCATGCGAGCCCGGGACCTGGATGCGCCTGGCACCGTTATGCTTTTAGTTTCTGTTTCTTGTTCCCGTTCCAGTGCCCCATGCCGGTTCCTGTTTTTAAATAGTCTGTCTCGGATGGATCGCCTGGCTTTGGACTTTTGCCCTTTTTGGATTTCCCGTTCGTCTCATCCCTGGATCGTTTGCCTTGGCCACACCTCCCCCGACCACCAGCACTCCATGGGCATGCCCCCCTGTCTTCATTCCCAAATCCTGCATTTTTTCCCAGTGTTTTCTCACTCAATTCCGGATCATGTTGTCTGCATAGGGCCTGGAAAGAACTCTTTCCTGACAACTGTGGAGAGAAAGGCTTTTAGTGTTTTCTGTTTCTAGTTAAAAAAATGGTAAAGTTGCCCCATGTTAATCTCATTGTGAGTTGGTGTCTTTCACTTGATCATAATTTACTGTACATTGAATTGAACCCAGATTGAAAGTCCGCAGCCTTGTAACTGAGCAGCCCAGTGTCCAACTACTGTACCAGCCCACTGCCTCTACCTGACACACAGGGTTCATCTAAACAAAGAGAACAATGGAGAGGAGCCTGATTAAGCAAGAAGATGTCATTTTGATGACTTCATTTATCAGTTTCACTTCAAAAGTTCAGACCTTTCACAGGAAATAATTATTTCAAAATGAATTTCTTGTTGGTGGCAGTGAAAACTGAAATACTTCAGCAGAACACTGGATATTTCTCAGGGAGACACTCCAGGGTTTGAGTGACTGACCTGGTGTAGGTATCTGGGCTGGTGTAGTAAGATTAATGTATTGTAGTAGTAGTGTTCACTGTTTTCCCAGGAAGAATTTGTCAGAGAGATACGCTGGGGCTAAGTGACTGACACTAGGCCTGGATATTGCTGATTGTTCCAGAGAGGAGATGAGTAGAACTGGAGGAGGAATTGAATGCCTCTTTGGGATTAATGAGAAGATTAGAGTTATCATGAGTGACCGTTAAGGATATTGTCACGCCCTCTGTAGCCAGACGGCGCTCCTACTCTGTCCTGTCCCTAGTTTCCTGTGCTTTGCTCTCCTTCCGGTGTCTCTCTCTCTGGGGCTATATATTTCCGGGTCACTTATTCTGCTTGGCTCAGCATTGACGTTCGGATGTCCTGAGACCCGCCTAGCACCAGGTCACCACTCTGTCCGTGGCCTGAGGGTATAGGTTTCTATACGGCACTCCAGGACTCTTTGCACTGCTGAGGCCGGGCTAACTCCCCGTTCGCATAGGTCTTTTTCGCTCTCCTGCCTCTCCACGGTTTGTCCCTTCCGACATCCATGACAGATATGGAATAGCACAGATATGATACTAAGCCTTCCTGTAAGTTGTTAGCATTAAAGTTCTGTTCTCTGCACACCTGTACGCTGGAATCTATAAAGAGCCTCAAACTAGAACATGACATAATTTAGATTATTGCAGACAATAAAACAAAAGACCAAGCACCATATTCATAATGTTCTTATTCATTTAGTGTGGACAGTTGTTTAAAACATGTGAAATGAACCAAGATTTGTTCATTCTGTCACAGTACCTGAGTATGTGCCTCTAATTATACCAACCGCTCGGGTATATTGCTAGAAATCACTTACAAGTTGAGGGTTATGAATAATTATTTCACTTATTGACTTAACCTCTCATTCAGGTCCTGATTTTCACTATTTTTGTATCCCCCCATTTGTAACAATATCATCATGTTTCAGACATAAATCCTTCAGAAATAACACACCATCCTTCTGCTTTAACAGTAGTGTCCATGTACTGTACCTTCTTTGGAAATGTAGCTGATGGAAAGGCATTTTGACATGAAACAATATATATCACAAAATAAAAATAGACATTTAGAAATGCAAAAAAGCTGTTAAAATATTTTATCTGATGGCAAATAATGGCTATTTTTTTGGCATTATATTTTTATAATTTATTTTTTGGTAATTCAATTGCAAAGCCTTTGAAACTTATTTTAAATACTGAGTCACAACAATGTGCCAACTGGACTCCGGAGGTAAGATGATGATGAACAACAAATTGTTATAATATAATAATTAAAATTGCTTGTGAGAAACATTTTTTAATTTATGTGCCTATATTTCCATTTCCAAATATCTGGCAACAGGACGCTGGAAATGAAAAAGTAACAAGTAATGAAAGAATGCTTTCTTGCTGTAAATATTGTATTGATTGATTTGCCTAATAAAACATATTTTCTACATTTCCATGTATTTCATATTTCTTTTTTTTATTAACCTCTTGTGATTATGTTAGTGTAAAGATAGTTGGACTAAAATTAACTTTACTAATTAGTTAAATGAAATACTAGACTGACGTTTGTTTCAGTCCTCACTTTAAGCAAAGAGCCCCAGTGTCCCCAGCAGTAGAATCAGTGGCATCATTGTCCTGTGTGTGTCAGTGACTCTGAAAGGGCTGAACACTGACTGATCCACACTGTGAGTCTTAACTAAACACAAAAGTAATTGGCATATGTTGAATTTCATTAGAAACAAGAAAACATGAGGTACAACTGATAGGTTTTTTAGCTGTATTGACTCCTGGAATATTCCTGTGATAAAGAAAACCTTGTTTTGTTTATCATTCAGAATGATGCAGGATCAGATTCTAATAGACATGTTTTTACAGACCTTTGTGCACGAACTGTGTTTACATCTCATTTTGGCTAAAAGTCCTGCCCTGTCAAGGAAGACAATTTGCATAGAAGAGACACTTTGCATTGGCAGCACATGCTTCAGTGCTCTGGGAGTGTTTATAGCCCTGTGAGTTTAACACTTTATGACTGAGAGCTGCCCTTCATGGCAACAGAACCCACAGCAACAATGACTTTCATCACCATCTTCATCTGGACACTTGTCTTCTTTCATGGTGAGGAGCCATGAAATTAATGCAAAGTAACACAATTCAAGGAGATTTGCAATGTAATTTTATATTATCTTTTCAAACTAGAAAACTGGATTGAAAGATTTGCAAGGTGATAGCACAAATTTGAAGTAGGCATTTCAGGAATTGTAACATAATCAAATTGTATTTCTAGTGAGACATTTACTTGTTTATTTTGTTCCAGGTTCCAGTGGACAGGTTACTGTGACTCAGACTCCATCAGTGACATCTGCTCTCCCATCACAGACAGTCACTGTGAGCTGTAAGACCAGCAGTTCTCTGGGTGACTGTTATTGTGGTAGTAGTAGCTCAAGTGGCCCCTGTCTTGCTTGGTATCATCAGAAAACTGGAGAAGCTCCTAAACTCCTGATATGTGGAGCAACATATCGTCAGTCTGGGATTCCAAGTCGTTTCAGTGGCAGTGGGTCAGGAACAGCCTTTACACTGACAATCACTGGAGTCCAGGCTGAAGATGCAGGAGATTATTACTGTCAGCAGGGCTACAGCGGGTATCACAGTGATACATGTCTGTACAAAAACCTCCCTCATCTCTACAGGAGCTGCTCTGGCTCATCAACAGGAACCACAGAGGACTTAGGCTGAGAACAGCTGCAGAGCTGCTTCATCTGCACTGAAGAGCGCTGGGTTTGTGCATCATTAAATATTGAGTTCTAAACACATAAATAATTTGTAGATAAGATCACTTTATTAGCCTTATACAATTTCTTGCATTAGGAATTTATCTTTTTGCATACCCCAGCTTGCTCTCCATGAGACACACAGATGGGGAGAGAGAAGCCTGGGGTCAGAGCGCAGGGTCAACCATTTATACGGCGCCCCTGTAGCAGCTGGGGTTAAGGGTCTTGCTTAGGGGCCCAACAGAGTAGATTTCCTCTGCCGGCCGCGGAATTCGAACAGGCAACCTATTACAAGTGAACTGAGCACAAATAAAATTGTACATAATGTGTTAAACTTTTACCTTAATGTTATAGTCAGTATTTTTACCCAAATGACTTCTAAACGTATCTACGGTATGTTTTTAAATGAAACTGAAGATGAAAAATAAAGAATTATTTGTACTTTTAACAGCTATGTAGAAAATATTTTTATACATTCTTCATATCAAATAAATGTATATCTCTTTAGCATTTTCAGTGATATTAAATGTTTATCATTTATATATTTTACTTTTCCAATAAAACAAGTGGTAACTTCCATCACTAAGAAGAGAAAGAAAAAGTTGCTGTTCAGGCAGTAGAGTTAATTTATTATGAATATGTTGGACTGACTGTGCACAGGACACTGTCACTCTTACCGATCCAATCAGACGAAGCAGGAGCCTGAAGACACTGAAGCTCTGGGTGGTTCACATTCTGTTGTGTTTACAGTCAAATAGAACCACATTAAATGAAGTCTGTATTTCTCAACTCTGGCCACAAGAGGGAGACAGATCACCGCTACCTGCACTGTACAATGGCACATTGATAAAGCCAACAGAATGGCCTGCAGTTCTCACCCTTGTCAATCCAGTTCCTTCATTACTGGCATTTGTCTCCACTGTTCCAGTCGTTTAATTTCTTTCTAAGACCCTGAAGAAGGATTCCTAAAATGTCTCAAATTAAAATATTTTAATATACACAATTTTCCTTTTTATATACAATATGAACATCTGCCTACACAATATTCTCTCATACACTCAGTTTAATTCTGATAATCTGAAAGTAATTGTTTATACACTCTGTAACAGAAAGAAAGCCCAAACACTTGCTGTCCAATGTTGTTTTTGAGACACATAAATCTGTTTATGAATCTGGAAAAGTACAATTAGGTTATTAAAGTCTCATACAGGCTCTCACTGTTTCTGCTTTCTGTGCCCACAGTGACCCTCTGTAATATCTCATATCATCCTGAGCCCACAGTCCACACACAGTCAATCACAACAGTCTGTAGATAAGAAATCCTCCAGTCCTATCTGCAGTTATTATTCTCATATAAAAGACAAATGTACCCTGTTTTATCTGACATCTTGGCATCTGTTTCTAATATCTTCATGTTTAAGATATGAGGTCTTTCTGTAAGTCAGCCAGTTTCACACATTCAGAATGCTTTTGTTTAGATACAATATGTCAATAGAATATGTGAACAAACAATACAAGTACAGACAATTCACAGTGTTTAATACAATATATAGTCCATCACTGCAAATTTACAGCACAAATCTAACAAAGAATCATAAAACCTTTTTGTGAGTTTTCAGTCCGTTTTTTGTGTAGTTTGGTCTTGTGATTCAAGTTAATTGCAGTTGCTAAAGCCTGAAATAAATTATTACTTTGTAACATTTGAAAATAACTAGACCGGACCAGAATGGACTGTTTTCCGTATATACTGTACACCTCAAATTTTCTTACTTTCACATAAGAATGAATAGTATTAACTACAAATAACACTACACCTTCCGCCAATTATATCAGCTTTTGTTGAATGTAATGTGTGTAATGCTTTTTTTGAAGTGATTTTTCTTTTCATTTCAGAGAAATGGTGTTATGTGTGTAGGTGGTTAAATGTTCGCAAAATCTTCAATGAAGAAACATGCTGTGAAGATACATACTCTACATACTTCACCGAAGCATCGATATTCAGTCCCCTAAGTCAGTAGCTGTTGGAAGCAAATTTCACAGTAATTTCTGTAACTGCTGACAATTACTGTAAAGCTGCCAGTACTATAAAGTTTGTGTCACATTCCTGAATACAGTATGTTTTCCTCAGATGTGAACAGCAGGATAGTGTAATTGTGTTTGTTCTTTCTGGTAAAACTGCTTCAGTCCTCACTTGGTCTGTTGAGGATTGATTATGAACTTCAGCTGTCAAGTCTTTCCATCACTTTTCTATGGGATTCAAGTCTGGGCTTTGACTGGGACTGGAACACTCAAGGACTTTCAGTCTCTTCTTGTGAGACCTCTTCAGTGGTCAGATTGTCTCCAGCTCAGTCTATTCTCCCAGGAAGCTCCGTCACGATCAGCTGTACAGCCAGCAGCTCTGTTATCAGTGGTAGATACAGCTTACTGAACTGGTACCTGCATAAACCTGGTCAGGCTCCACAGCTCCTGGTTTATTATGCAACAACCCATCAGTCTGGGGTTCCTGACAGATTCATTGGCAGTGGGTCTGGAATAGCCTTTACACTGACAATCACTGGAGTCCAGGCTGAAGATGCAGGAGATTATTACTGTGGGCAGAGTAACAGCCTGCCTCTCACACTGTGATACATGTCTGTACAAAAACCTCCCTCAGCTCTACAGGAGCTGCTCTGGCTCATCAACAGGAACCACAGAGGACTGAGACTGAGAAAAATATGAATATTTTTTGCTTTTAACAGCTATGTAGATACTATGTTAAATATTCTTGGTAAAATTTAAATGTACATCTGTTTGGCATTCAAAAAAATTTTAAATATTGTTTATGTTTAGTCCAATGATAACTTCCATCACTGAGAAGAGAAAGAAAGGGTTTCTGTTCAGGCAGTAGAGTTAAATTCTTATTAACATGTGGGACTGCCTGTTCACAAGACCCTGGATCTGTTAGAATGACAATCAGATGAATCAGGAGCCTGAAGACACTGAAGCTCTTGATGAGTCTCCTTCTGGTGTTTATTGTCAAATAGAACCACAATCATTACAGACTTTTCAAAACTGACCAGAAGAGGGAGACAGATCACTGCTACCTGCACTGTGCAACAGTACATCGATAAAGACAACAGAACAGCCTCCGGTTCATTGCAGATTGTTGGCATTTACTGTATCTCCTCTGTGCCAATGGTTGTCTTTTTTTCTAAGCACCTGAGAAGGATTCCTGAAATGCCCTAAATTAAAATATTTTAAATAATTAAACACAGTATAAAATATACATCATATATATATATTTAGGTGTAATATTAACATTTGTGTTTGTAAATTCTATAATGTATTTCATACACTTAATTCAATTGTGTTCATTTCAAAATAATCGGTCACGCACTCCATAACAGACGGAAAGCTCAAACACAAGATCATAAAGCCCAGCTTATAAATCTGAAAGTCTGTGTGAAAAAGAACAGTGATGTTGTTAAAGTCCTCATCTCACACCTACAGTCTCTTACTGTCTCTACTGTCTAAGCTCATAGTGACCCTGTGTAATATCCCAGATCATCTTGAGCCCACCATCCACATCAGTCAATCAGAACAGTGTGTAGATGGGGTTTGATTGACATTGAAGAAAAATATTAGAGTAATGCAAGAATTTCATATTTATACTATTTTCCAACAACAGGGAAAATAAAAGTTTCATGCATATGTTCAAACATGAAAACAGAATTAACAAGAATTAACAAATATTTTTAATATTAAAGTATTTTTTCATATTCTTACTGTATTCTTTTACTTATTTACTGTCATTATAAGAAATCCCCAGTCTTATCCATAGTTATTAATTTCAAATAAAAGACAAATTTATTCTTTTTTTCTGATATCATGGCATCTGTTTCAAATATTGTCATGTTTATGAAATTAGGTTTTTCTGCAAATTAGGCAGTTTCCCACATTCTGAATGCCTTTGTTTAGATATAACATGTCAATACAATAAGTAAAAAACTATACAAATACAGACAATTCACAGAGTTTAATATATAGTGTATCATTGATTTACAGTACAAAAAGTGACAAAGTAATCATAAAACACAATTCATCTTTTTTTGTGAATTTCAGGTCTGTGATTGTAGTTTGGACTTGTGATTCACGTGATTTTCAGTTTTTAAACCCCCGGTTTTAGGCCCCTTTGCAAAGCCCTTAACCCCAACTGCTCCAGGGGCACTGTATAAAATGGCTGACCCTGCGCTCTGACCCCAGGCTTCTCTCTCCCTGCCTGTGTATCTTGTGGAGAGCAAGCTGGGGTATGCAAAAATAAATTTATTATATAATTAATTTAAACAAAGAAATGTTATATGGCCAATACAGTGATCTTATCTTATACTTTATGATATAGACACTTTGATTAATTCCAAGTAATGTGTCTACTTCTTTTTTTTCAAGCATTTATTTTCATTGAGTTTTAAATTAACTCTATTATAGGTGTAGGAGGTTAAATGCCAGTGAAACCTTCAAGGATGACATAGACAGTGAAATTTACCGAGGCATCAGTATTCAGTCCCCTAAGGCAGGTGTTGCTGAGAAGCAAATTTGGCAATAATTACTGTTGTCAACATTCCTGGATACAGTATGTCTCCCTCAGATATGAACAGCAGGATGGTGTAATTGTGTTTGTTCTTCCTGGTAAAAAAAACTGCTTCAGTTCTCACTTGGTCTGTTGAGGATTGATTATGAACTTCAGCTGTCAAGTCTTTCCATCACTTTTCTATGGGATTCAAGTCTGGGCTTTGACTGGGACTGGAACACTCAAGGACTCAGTCTCTTCCTGTCAGACCTCTTCAGTGTGGCTCTGCACTTGAGCTTCAGAAGTCAAATATGATTTCCTCTAGAATTGTACAGACTTTATTTAGTCCATTTCTACACATACAAATGAGTTACTGTATCTATAGAGACTAGAATATTGTCAATCTATGAACAATGACTCCAGGTTCAGACACAGAACAGCTTCACAGTGCCATTTCTAATCACTTCTCTCTTCCACACTGAGCAGCAAGAGAAGCAGGAGTCTTATATAGGGGTATGGGTGATATGATGCGCATTCCAGGACATAATGATTAATGTCCCTATACAGTACTTAGACTAAAGTAATCTTCTTCTGATCTGTGCCTTTTGAAGGCTTCATCCCTAATTTGGTCCAAAACCTAATTCGTCTTGATTATTTGTCACACTGCTTTGTCATTTATGACTTAACATCAAACATCTATTAAAGAGAAAAATGTATTTCTAAGGAAGTCAAGCTGCTCCATTTTGATTACACACAGGCAGTGACCATGGAATAAATTTGGCTCACAAGCAACGTGGCAGAAATATAAAAGTAACATCAGCCACCAGTGTCTAAACACCTTACAGTGAGAAATATCTGCTGCCTCATTGTGCCTCAACAGACAGCTCTGTTCGGTGATCTCACTGCTGCTGTCTGGTTTTCATACAGTATCTCCTCCTCTCCAGTAGAGTCAACACTAGAACTGACTTTCCCTCTCAGATGTGTCCGACACTGAATCTACAGGCTCTGGTTAAATTGATTTGAGGTGTAAAAGTCTGTATTTATTTATTCTTACTGCCCTTTTAATCACAACTCAATAGACAGCGATATCATACTGTACATATTTATAAGAATAGGAATCTGTTGTATTGCAAACAAAATGATTAATTTTCATATTCACCTCCTTCATACTTTAATCCTCACAATTGAAAGGACAGGGACACCATATATACAGAATGTACAGTATAAGAACAAGTTTCAGCTAAAAATGTAATCAAGTCACAAACCATAATTTCTCAAAATCATTTATCAGAAACCTCGTAACCTCAACAAATACAATATGATCTCGATGGATTTTGCCTTATCATGTTCTCGTTATAAATCTTGTCAGGATCAATTGTTTTCTTCATGGATGTTTTAATGCTAATCTTACTCCATTCAAAGATAAAATATTTTCTAGAGTTGTTGATGATTCAAATGAAAACTATTTGTATAGAAGAGACACTTTGCATTGGCAGCACAAGCTTCAGTGCTCTGGGCGTGTTTATAGCCCTGTGAGTTTAACACTTCATGACTGAGAGCTGCCCTTCATGGCAACAGAGCCCACAGCAACAATGACTTTTATCACCATCTTCCACTGGACACTTCTCATCTGTATCCCAGGTGAGGACTTTTATTATTATTATTTGTAATATTGAACACATCTCATACGTTCTTTTATATCTTTCTTTACAAACCGATCACTGATTTTGATTTAACAGTCCTGCCTGTTTTAATCTTTGATTCTTTCAGAGTCCTCTGGGCAGACTGTGATGACTCAGACTCCTCCAGCTCTCTCTGTCCTCTCTGGAGGAAATGTCACGATCCACTGTAAAGCCAGTAGCTCAATTACTGGGTATTTTAACTACCTGAACTGGTACCAACAGAAACCTGGAGAAGCTCCAAAACTCCAGCAACTGAACGTCAGTCTGGGGTCCCAGAGCGTTTCACTGGCAGAGGATCTGGACTGGACTACAGTCTGACCATCAGTGGACTCCAGGCTGAAGATGCAGCAGATTACTACTGTGGACAGAATTATCATACTCCTCTCACACAGTGATACACGCCTGTACAAAAACCTCCCTCAGCTCTACAGGAGCTGCTCTGTTCATAAACTGTAAACACAGGGGACTGAGGCTGAGAACAGCTGCAGAGCAGCAATACTTTGTTCAACAATGTATAGAGCTGAGGCTTGTTCATCATGGATATACATAACTTCTATGTATATGTTAATCCATTGTTGAGAAACTCAGGTTATTTGTAATACCCTTTTGTCTTGTAAAAAATTACAAGTTACTCATCTCTATAAAACAAATGTAATGTGTTTTTTTAAACACTGTTTGCAAATTATGTATAAACCCTGCTCTGTTCAGTCCATCTGTAACAGCTCTGCAACTGAGCCTCAATCCCCGATCCTGATTGTTTAAGTTCATTTAGAGCTGAGTTGGGCTTTTGGACAGACCTGGATAACTATTTTACCCAGTAGCTAACAGCTGTCAGACAGTAATCTAGTGCATCTTCAGCTGGGTTTCCAGGTACCAGAGCAGCTGCTGGCTGTGTAGCTGATAGAGATTTTGCCTCTTGGAACACCAGTCTGTGCTGGAGAGTCAGAACAATCTGGGAGGAAAGTGAGTTAAAATAATTTATAAATGTTGATATATTGTGAATATTTAGGGTATAAGCACTGAGAATATCCTGAGTGTGACATTCAGTCAGATAAGTCACAGCCTAAGGGGAGCCAGCTGTCAGTTGTTATATTGCTGATACCTGACAGCTGAGCTCCTGCCTGTTTAAATGTCTCGCCTCTTGTCAGCAGGGTGTGAAGCAGCCAGGAGAGCTAGAGAAGGTGCACTCCTGCACTCTGTGGCACAGCCCAGTATCTGAAAGAGAGACTGAGAGAAATACAGAGAGAGAGAGATGGATTCTGTCCAGTTGCAGTCATTATTTTTAAACAGCTTGCAACACTGAGAAAATACATGTGATACATTTTTCATGAATTTAACTGTCCTCAGTGACTCTGAAAGGGCTGAGCAGTAACTGATCCACGCTGTGTGTCATAAAGTGTTCAGAGCAGCAATTCACTGACACACATGGTCTCATTCTGCTTGAAAGGCACCAGCAGTGTGGTCCTCAGTGCCAGTGAGAGTCCTCAGTAACACTACAGGGAGCAGTGAGGTCTTTAAACTCTGTTTCTTATAATGTTACTAAAGACTTTTTGAGGGACAGTGAGATTATACTACAGCTTCACAACAGACACTCAACACAGGGGAAAGAAATGTTGATCAGAGAATTTAGGTAATTAGGTTGTTGTTTTATTAACCATAATTTAACAACAAAGTCTAATGAGTGTCCAGAAGACCATACTAATCTCATTTTAATTCTACTCTTAACACCTGTACTATGTTTTTAGCCAGTAATGCCTGGGTGTTACCCCAGTGTGGTGACCATAGACACTCTGCTGTAAGAGGTGCCAGCCCATCAGATGAGGGTTTAAATTGAGCTCCTGCCTGCTCAGTCAGCAGGGGGTGTGATGGTGTCGCTGTTACTCTCTTCTCCCCAGAATCTGCTGTGTAATGGGGCTGCTGGTGCAGAATGGCTGCTGCTCGTCTCCCAGCTGGTGCTGATCTTCAGTGCAGTGGGTCCCCTCCTGTTTGTGAAGGATCCTTTGGCATGTAAGGTACTGTATAAAAACAAGGAAATCTCCTTCCTATTATTAACCCTCTGTCCTGAGAGTGAACTTGTCCAGTCTTGCTGTCCTTGTTCTGTCAGAGGAGAAAGTCTGTGTTTCAAGCACTGCTTGTCCAGAGGTGTCTGTTGATCTATGGGTAATAATGTACAGAGTAAAGACACTTTCACTGATTAGGCAGCATAGGCCCTGATCAATTGAGGGCCTACCATTCAGTACCATTCAGTATGAGATCCCACCTAATTTCAGTGTTAGCGAATAAGAGATTGACTTTACTCTAAAAAACATTTCTCTGAAACTGTGTGCAAATAGATTCTTTCACAGGTTCACACAGAGATACACACAATAACAGATAATACTTTGAGGTATCAAAGATGTTGAGCGTGAAATCAGAATGAACATTTATAACAGAGTTTCAAATGTGCTTTTTCTGAAAACTCTAAACTTTGACAGATCTAGATCTACCCTATCTTTCTTTAAAATTATTCATGATAGCTCAGAAGTGTTTCTGAATATCTCAGCAGTGAGAGCACTGCACTGCTGTCCAGCTGTCTGTTGAGGAATTCTATGAAGGTTCTTTGTCTCTGAATGTTGTGTTATAATCTGTTATCAGTGAAGGCGTGTTTCCACACTCATCATGCTGTTTGCACCAACCTCCTGTGGCTTCTAAATGTATTCTAAATGTATCCATTTTCTAACTGGTTCAACTCATTCAGGGTTGAGGGGGACTCGTAATCTATCCCAGCAAGCAGACAGCACAAGGCAGGAGACAGCCTGTACACTACAGCAGTGTGAATACAAGTTTTCAACTAGCAATAATAACACCTTGGCTAAACCTCTTAGGTTACAATACTGCCACTGCACAAAGCTGTGGAAACACAACACAATAACACAATTGATCTTAGCCAAGAGGTCAAAAAGCAATGAAAACATACAAACCCAGGGCTCAAGAGCTGGGAGGCAGCAGTAGTAGTTACTACACCACTGTGTTTTCCATTTTATTAATGTTGCAATAAAGAAAGAATCTATAGTTGGAACTAAACTGTGACTCTGGAAGTAGATTATTAAATGTCTGTGTCATATACTGTAGAATTTGTACAAATGAATGCAGATTTTATACTTTAGTTAAACTCCTTGCTCAATTGCTATAATAACAGTCTACAGTTTACTGGCCAATTTGCATAGAAGAGACACTTTGCATTGGCAGAACATGCTTCAGTGCTCTGGGAGTGTTAATAGCCCTGTGAGTTTAACACTTCATGACTGAGAGCTGCTCTTCGTGGCAACAGAACCCACAGCAACAATGTCTTTCATAACCATCTTCATCTGGACACTTGTCATAAGTACTTATGGTAAGAGGTGATTGACAGAGCACATTGAGGAACGAACGTACCTTAGTACTTGTAAGCAAAAACAGGTTAGATTTTATTGCCATTCAACACTTGTACAAGAGATATCTAAATATAGTTTCTCCTGGACCATGGTGCAAAATACACTAGAACAAGCAGAATATTGTCACAGGACAACACAGAAGAACACTAATTAGCAGTCAGTTAGCAGTTGTTGAGGTAGTATAGGTACAGTATATGCTGTATAGATAAATAAAAATAAAATAGTGTAATGAATAAATAGATAAATAGTAAATAAATGGGTATTTACAGTAGTGATTTGTGCAAATAAGCATTTTGAAATACATTGGTGGTATGGAGGGGAAATGGGGTGCAGACAATGGTGCAGGACATACAGTAGACATAACAACATGACAGGGCATACAGTCATTGCGACAGTGGTGATAGAGCAGCAATGGGTGTGGGTGTTCAGCATAATAATAATTAATAATTGCTTACACTTATACACTGCTTTTCTGGACACTCCACTCAAAGCAATTTACAGGTAATAGGGATCCCCTGCACCACCACTAGTGTGCAGCCCCACCTGGATGATGCGACGGCACCCAGAGTGCCCCAGGACGCTCACCACACTTTGGCTATTAGTGGGGAGAAGAGCAGAGTGATGATGCCAATTTATAGATGAGGATTATTAGGAGACCATGATGGGTAAAGGCCAGGGGGAAATTTGGCCAAGATGCCGGGGTTGCACTCCTACTCTTTTCGAGAAAAGCTCTGGGATTTTTAATGACCACAGAGAGTCAGGACCTTGGTTTTACATCTCATCCGAAGGACGGCTTCTTTTTACAGTATAGTATCCCCATCACTATACTGGGGCATTAAAACCCACATAGACTGCAGGGTGAGTGTCCCCTGCTGGTCCCACTAACACCTCTTCCAGCAGCAACCTTAGCTTTCCCAGGAGGTCTCCCATCTAGGTACTGACAAGGCTCATCTAACAGCCTGCAGGAAAAAGCTATTTCTTAGTCTGGTGGTGCTGACTTGCAGGCTGCGATACTGTCTTCCATAAGGCAGAGGTGAAAAAAGACTGTGAAAAGGGTGGGAGGGGTCTTTGATGATGGTGCATGCTCTCCTGGCACACCTCTTGTAGTAAGTACACTGGATGGTGGGCAGTGAAGTCCTGGTGATGGCCTGGGCTGTCTTCACCACTCGCTGCAGAGCTCCCTGGTCAGAGACAGTGCAGTTCCCATATCAGATGGCGATGCAGCATGTCAGGATGCTTTTAAAGACGCACCTATAGAAGCTAGTGAGGATAGGGGGTGGAAGTCTGGCTGTTTTCAATCTCCTCAGGAACTGGAGATGTTGTAGTTCCTTTTTGACTAAGTTCGATGTATTGTGGGTCCAAGATAGGTCTTCGGGGATGTGTACTCCCAGAAACTCCACAGCTGAACCTTCAATACACAGAGGATTGTGGACAGCCTGAGTTCTTCTGAGGTCAACAGTCATCTCCTTGGTCTTCTCGACATTGAGAGACAGATTGTTGGCCTTACACCAAGCTGCAAGCCGCTCCACTTCATCCCTATAGGCTGATTTATTACTGTTAGTGATGAGGTCCACAACTGTGGTGTCATCAGCATACTTGATGATATGATTACTGCTGCATTTGGAGCACACAGCCTTGCGGTGCACCAGTGTTCAGAATGATGGTGTTGGAGGTGGTACTGTGGATTCTTATGGCCTGGGGCCTGTTGGTTAAGAAGTCCAGGATCCAGTTGCACAGTGGAGTGTTCAGACCCAGTGAGGGACAAGTGAGGACAGCTTGTGTATCAGTTGCTGGGGGATGATGGTATTGAATGCTGAGCTGAAGTCTATGAACAGCATTCTGACATAACAGTCTTTTCCCTCCTGATGGGTCAGTGGCAGATATACTGCAGCGGTGATGACATCCTCTGTGTATCTACTGTGGCGATAGGCATACTGGTGTGGGTGAGATAGAGGCCTTGATGTGTGACATGACTATTCTCGAAGCACTTCATAATGACAGGGGTGAGTGTGACGGGGCGATAGCCATTGAGGCTGGATACTAGTGATTTCTTGGGAACCAGGGTGATGATGGTGGATTTGAAGCATTGTGGGACAACAACCTGAACCAGGGAGGTGTTAATGATGTCGGTGAAGACCGCCGCTAACTCACTAGTGCACTCCCTTAGTACGCGACTGAGGATGCCGTCTGGACCTACGGCGTTCCATGTCTAAACTCTTGCCAGAGTCGTCCTCACGTCAGCTAGGGAGACAGACAGCACCTGGTCGCCTGGAGGAGGTGCTGCGTTCATGGCAGGGGTTGTGTTGAGTGCCTCAAACCGGGTGTAGAATTTGTTCAGCATATTAAGCAGGGACACATTCCGGCCATCAACACTGTTGTTTCTTCTCTTGTAGTCAGTGATGGTCTGTATGCCCTGCCACAGCCGCCTCGGGTCCTTAACCACAAAATGCTCCTGAATCATCAGGGCTTAGGCTTGTTCAGCTTTCCTGCAGCCGCTGGTTAAATGGGCCCTTTGAGTGCCGCTCTGTCGCCAGATTTAAATGCAGTATTTTGAGCCCTCAGCAGCGAAAAGACCTCGGTGTTTAACCAGGGCTTCTGGTCAGGTTGAATATTGACAGACTTAGTGATCACAACATCATCTGCACAACCATTGACAGATGATGTGTACTCTTCTAAGTCGAATTAGTATGATGCAGCAGCTTTAAACATGTTCCAGTTGGTGAGATCAAAGCAGTCCTGCGGTATAGGCAGATATTTGCAATAAAGGCAGATAATAGTATACACAGAAATGATCCTGAATTAATGTGCAGAGATAAACAAATTCCTAATCTTTTTTACATAACACTGTAATTGCTCATTCACTATATTCACTGAATGCCCTAATACTGATATTTAAACATTAAAAATTTAAACACATGTCTGATCAGAAGAACACTGGCCTATTCTTTAAATCTGTAATTTATCTTTAATACTGAAGCTCTTTATTCTCTTCTCCACAGTAATTTGCATGCAATGAGGTTCTCACATACACCGTTATGTGTATACTGTTCACTTCTCCAAGAGACCTCTTTTTTATAACTCAGTTCACATTTTTTACCATTAAAATAATGGGTGGAAAATCCAAATGTATTCTAATCTAATAACATAGCACAAATGCAGGAATCCACATGTTCTGTTTGAATTCACACACAGTTAAACTGTATTAATTCATGTATTATTTATTTTTAATTCTATAGCATTAACATTATGTTATCTTTTGTAACATTTGTCAGTAATAAATTAAATATTTTCTTAAACCTTCAGTCTTACAACTGCAATCCTGCAGCATCTCTTGACCTGTGGTTGCACTGGGAAACCATAGTATTCTCAAGAGAGCTTACAGTTTTCCATGGCTTACCGCTGCAAATGGACCTTGTTTAGGCTCCTCCTAATCTAGACTCCAATTATCCCTTTTTTCCTATATAATTAAGAATGTCTTCTCTGGTGGCGCTTCACCATTCACCCTTCTCTGGCAGTGCTGCTTCCAGTCCACTGCACTTTTCTCTTTGTTCGGTTTCTTGGGATAATTCTTCAGTGACCACACTACATGCAGTCACTCTGCTCTGGAACCCTTGACTCTTTTCCAGCTGCCCCAGTTTTTGATGCATTGCTGCTCCATTCTGGTGCAGACTGTCATCTAGAACCCCAGAGAAACCTTGAGCTGCCTCCACTCCTCTGTTGAAACAGCCTGCCTCCATAAAGAATCCTGTACTCCTGAAGCAGCCTGTCTCTACTTGCTGTCCTAGCATTCATTCTGGACTGTCTGGTCTCCATTTTATGCCACCAGGCTGGGTCTTACACTCTCATCTCAACTCAGAGTCTTCAGTGCCTCAACCTCATACCTTACACTGTACACTTGCAGCACCTCTCTCTCATATCCAGTCACCAGAACCTTTACTCACAACTCACACATTAACACACATCTCATCCCAGAGTCACTAGACTTCCTAGACTGCGAGATCAGTTCTTCTGTCTTGCCTGCATTTCCGGTGCCATTACACATAAATGCTACATAACACCGGAACTACGGTCTCACCCATTCTCTGGTCTGAGCCTGGCTAGTTTTTTTTTTCTGCTCAGGGAATTACAGTATGCAGCAAGTAATTATAAGACTATTCACAGATGTTATCTGTTAGATGGCCTAGTCTCCACAGCTATCCAAAGTCACTTAGAAACCAATGCTTTTCTAACTAGAGTTTCCCCATTACTATCACACCCCCTATTATGTCAAAATGTCAAACACAGTTATATTCAAATTGAATGTGTTAGAAAACATGTCTTAATGTTTTACTTTTAAAGAAAAAGAGCAATAAAAGCTGATATTATAGTATAGTATTGCAAGGTGGCAAGGTGCTTTTGGGTGTTTGATCTGATTCCAGATTGGAGTGTCTTCTGTGTGGAGTGTGCACAATATTGTGCCCTCTCTTGGCCTGTTTAAACCCTTCCTTTTTAAAATGTACAACATTTCATCTTTCCATGTAGGAGAATAATTGAAACAAAAACTCCTGCACAGTATAATATTTAAAACTAAAAATAAATATTACCAGATAAGATACAGTATCAACAAAAAGAGCAATTTTACTGTAGTATGCCTGCATCAGGGCATTGAGGTCCCAGACTTCTTTCAACAGCTTGTAACCATGAAAAAAACATGTTCACAAATAGCTAAGCAGTGTTTGAAAATACAACTTGAAAGATACATAAAATAAATCAACTATAGATATAACAAAACTATGTTATTGTAGTTTTAGAGTCTATGTTATTGCAATTTTACACACAAAAAGATCTTCATGGCATAGCAGGCATTCTACAGGTGCACACATGATGACTCCAAATAGAAATCTGAAAATTATTTTACAATTAAAACCCCTTTAATTCTACTTTCTACTGAAGTGGAGGCTGCCACTTTATAATGCGTATTAGCATATTTATCAATATATTGTGTCAAATACAGTAAGTATCCTTTATTATATAAATATATATATTTATTTATTTAACATATCCTTCGAAGCAAATTTAAAAACCTAACGAGGTTTGTGGAAATTGTTAGTCTACATACAGAAGGCACTCAGCTACAGTAAATGTGTGGCCTCTAAAGGTAATTTAGATTTGTCAGCGCATAGGAGGTAAATGCTTATGCTGTCAACAAATTTTAGTTTTTAATTTTTATTTAAACTTTATTGACATTTATATTCTTTCACCCATAAAAATGTTCAGTTTTGATTAAAATCTTTACTTAAAAAAGTATACACATCAGTGTAATTCAACAAAATGCAACATTTTACTGGAAGAGAGTGAATACATTTAGAAGGCTCAATAATTGCTAACCTTTTATGGAATGCACAAACCTTCTCGAGATCATATAATAAGTTAGCTTACAATGAAAATGCAGTTGATAGACAATCATGTAGTTTCTCTGAACAGGGAATTGTTTCTCATGCAAAGAAGTTGAAATGACGTCTTAAATAGTTCTCTATATAAACATACAGAGAGTGGCAGTCTCTGTCTCACTGAAGGAATAAGACAGGTGAGTAACTTTGTCACAATTAATGATTCCATTGACAATACCAACAGCAGCTCTAAAAGACATGTTTCTTTCTACAACTTCTAACATGTCCCGTGTCAGAGTCACAGAGTATCAGTCTGTCAATAATTCTGATTGAATATTTTAGCAACTATCGATATGTCAGTGTGTTTTCTTTCAAACTGCAGACAGACTCACACGACTCGGATACAGAGAGTACAGATAGACACTCAGCATGGTGAGTACTGAGTAGCAGCACTACTAATTGTGCTATTCAATAATATGTAATACAGATAATATTAATATAATTTATATACACTAAATGGCAATTTAATAAGCACTTTACTAAATAACACTGAATAAAAATGTTCATTAAATAATAGCTCAATTATCATTAATTATTGATAATATGGTGTGAAAATATGCATTACTGTGTGTACAAAGTATTACTGCACTATACGATAGATTATTCTTATCTATAATGGTATCCTAAATAATACTACTGTGCTGTTCTGGGCTGTATTACACCAAACTGCAGTTAATGTGAATCAAATTACAGTACCTATTTTGTTGATGGTATCAACAAAATGTTATTTGGCACAATGTAAATCATTTACTGAACAATGATTAGAAAGATCAGTATCTACTTAAAAGGAGTATAACAGTGCAAAAACAGGTAAAAATGCCTATGAGAAAGATAAAAAAAATGTGGCAATAAAGGAAAAAAATGATTTTCTGAAAATGTTTTTCAAGCATAAAACAAATAAGACTGAAATAACGTGTTTCAACATAAACAATAATAGAGAACATACAGTATGTTCTCGTTATTTGAATACGGTCTGAATACTTTTGCAAAGTACTGTATTTTTCTTTTTAAATGCACACCTGAAATATATTGGGAAGTTGTATCCAAGCATACCTGAGAAGTTTTAGTTTATGAAGGAGAAATCCTTTTTATGACAATGAGTGTAAATTGTGCTCTTTCATGTCACATATTTCTCTACTGCTCCTTGCTCTCTTTTTAAGTACAGGTTAGTGACATGGACTGTGGCTATTACTTATTGTAGATATCCATGCCTTTGTAGTCTGCTAATGTAGGCAAATTCCTAAGCTGTCCAAGCATACTTTGACATTCTGTAAATATAGAAAATGTATATAGTCAGACAATATGAGGAACATTTAATTTCTGTTGGTTCATCCATATGATACCCAACATACTACAGTATTCAAACATTGACAAATGTTTTTTGTTAATGCGAGAAACAACATCGTCATTTGACAAATCCTTAAACCTTCAATACCAACTCTAGTAAATTCCAAAGATGACGACCATACTTAGAATAAACACACAAAGAGAATGATGAAAAGTAGTTTGATGCTAAATGTAAGAATGAGAACAGAAATATTTTGACATATACTGTAGTACTGTACAGTATATAGGCCTAAAACAATATTCAGCCATGGAGAAACCTAGGTAAAATGGTACATATTTTAAGTTTCCTGGTTAGGTTTTTAACTCTGTTAATTTAAGAACAATTTATTTATTTCAACACTGAATCAAGTTAGTTATTGCATGTACTGTATGTATGGCTTCTCTCACACTGTGACATTTTCATATTGTGAAGTTTGCTAATGTGTTGGTGTTGTTGTGTTCCAGAAGTGTGCTGTTCTTTTGTATTCTCTCCTCATTTTTTTTCACTGGACTCTGACAGTGGACACAGCTTTGGATAAAATCAAACTGCATACAATCATGAGAACTTTGAGACAAGAGTAAGTAACCAGCTGCTGAAAGTTCACATTCTTTTAGAGTATAATTAAAGCTAAGGAACCATGAACTTAACATCTTTCAAGTTTTCAAAATGTTTTGGAATGGCTAGCCATAAAATGAATCAAATCAGGCCCTCCAGACTGATAATTTGATAGTTTTTCTGGTTTGCTAGCCCTTATTTGTCACGCCCTCTGCAGCCAGAGGGCGCTCCTACTCCGTCCTGTCCCTAGTTTTCTGCCTGCTGCCCTTCCAGTCCCTCTTTCCCTTGGGCTATATACAGTGCCTTGCGAAAGTATTCGGCCCCCTTGAACTTTTCAACCTTTTGCCACATTTCAGGCTTCAAACATAAAGATATAAATTTTTTATTTTATGTGAAGAATCACCAACAAGTGGGACACAATTGTGAAGTGGAACGAAATCTATTGGATTTTTGAAACTTTTTTAACTAATAAAAAAATGAAAAGTGGGGCGTGCAAAATTATTCGGCCCCCTTGCGTTAATACTTTGTAGAGCCACCTTTTGCTGCGATTACAGCTGCAAGTCACTTGGGGTATGTCTCTATCAGTTTTGCACATCGAGAGACTGAAATTCTTGCCCATTCTTCCTTGCAAAACAGCTTGAGCTCAGTGAGGTTGGATGGAGAGCGTTTGTGAACAGCAGTTTTCAGCTCTTTCCACAGATTCTCGATTGGATTCAGGTCTGGACTTTGACTTGGCCATTCAAACACCTGGATACGTTTATTTGTGAACCATTCCTTTGTAGATTTTGCTGTATGTTTGGGATCATTGTCTTGTTGGAAGATAAATCTCCGTCCCAGTCTCAGGTCTTTTGCAGACTCCAACAGGTTTTCATCCAGAATGGTCCTGTATTTGGCTGCATCCATCTTCCCCTCAATTGTAACCATCTTCCCTGTCCCTGCTGAAGAAAAGCAGGCCCAAACCATGATGCTGCCACCACCATGTTTGACAGTGGGGATGGTGTGTTGAGGGTGATGAGCTGTGTTGCTTTTACGCCAAACATATCGTTTTGCATTGTGGCCAAAAAGTTCGATTTTGGTTTCATCTGACCAGAGCACCTTCTTCCACATGTTTGGGGTGTCTCCCAGGTGGCTTGTGGCAAACTTTAGACGATACTTTTTATGGATATCTTTGAGAAATGGCTTTCTTCTTGCCACTCTTCCATAAAGGCCAGATTTGTGCAGTGTAAGACTGATTGTTGTCCTATGGACAGACTCTCCCACCTCAGCTGTAGTTCTCTGCAGTTCATCCAGAGTGATCATGGGCCTCTTGGCTGCATCTCTGATCAGTCTTCTCCTTGTCTGAGCTGAAAGGTTAGAGGGACGGCCAGGTCTTGGTAGATTTGCAGTGGTCTGATACTCTGAACCTTGAGACTATCACAGAGCAGGTGCATTTATACAGAGACTTGATTACACACAGGTGGATTCTATTTATCACCATCAGTCATTTAGGACAACATTGGATCATTCAGAGATCCTCGCTGAACTTCTGGAGTGAGTTTGCTGCACTGAAAGTAAAGGGGCCGAATAATTTTGCACGCCCCACTTTTCATTTTTTTATTAGTTAAAAAAGTTTCAAAAATCCAATAGATTTCGTTCCACTTCACAATTGCGTCCCACTTGTTGGTGATTCTTCACATAAAATAAAAAATTTATATCTTTATGTTTGAAGCCTGAAATGTGGCAAAAGGTTGAAAAGTTCAAGGGGGCCGAATACTTTCGCAAGGCACTGTATCTCTGGGTCTTGCACTCTGCCCTCGCTCAGCGTTGACGTTTGGATGTCCTGAGACCTGCCTAGCACCAGGGTGCCCCACGTCCGCTCCCTGAGGGCATAGGTTTCTATACGGCACTCCTGAACTCTTTGCACTAACGAGCTTGGGCCTTTTTCACGTTCAGCCGCTACGCATATGGGTCTTTTTCCGCTCTCCTGCTCTCCACGGTTAGTCCCTTTGGAAGTCCGTGACATTATTGTTCCTACCTTCTAAATGTACTGTATCTGTAATCTGTTTTTTAGTCAAAGGAAATGTTTTTAAGGAATTTAAATATATTTTATAATTGTTAAGGAAGTTACAGTAAGAATAGCTGAAATGTTTCATATAGTTTAGCAGTATATTTTCAGTTTAAAACCATTACTATATTCTAATACATAAAGAAACTGTATGATAAACTCACTGATTACTGACATTAACAGAATCCATTTTGAAATAATCATATATCTGTGCAATTTTAAACTATTCTAATGTGCTAAAAGTCAGTTCAGATATTATACAATTTTCTGAAGGATTTTCATATTTACAGATCCATCCATTCTGCTACGTCGGATAATTCAGATTCACTATACCATATCATACAGATGCAGCCACGAGCGGGGTATGCTGCAGTACAACATGGTGGGGGTGTCGCAATATACTGCAATATACTGTATGCAAATTAGATTATGTTAACAGTGTCCAGAATCACCTTGTAAAACCGGCAGGTGGAGCTTTACCTCTCTCGTACAGCATTTGAGCTATCACCAAAAAACAGCTGGTTTTGAATCCCGATCACTGCTGAGGGACAATCTTTATTCAATTAAGACTTTAAGTTGTATACTCTTTAGACTTTTAAATTTAAACTGTGTATTACAGTATGTTAATCATTATACATTAAGAAGTTGGTACATTTTATGAAAGCAAGATTGCTCAGTTGGACAAAAGTACACAACCTACTACCTTTATCATAAATATTTTAATTACGCAGAAATATTTTATGCATCAAAGTCTTTACCGAAGATATTACTAATAGTATTAATAATGAATGACCTTGGACAAGCTGTAAATTCAAAGTATTACTCTGGTCCACATTCTTTGTAACCATCTTTGTAAACGAAAGGACTTTATTTTTTCATTGACAAAAAGTAACACCACAGCATTTCGTTGATCTGATCACGCATTCGTTTCCAATCATACAAAGTATGCCTTTCACTTGTTAAAAGATATTAATTTAGGAACATAAACTTATTACTGTATGTAAACTGTACTGTATATGGCTGGTCTTGGTCTTTAGAAAAAATACACACCAGTATTCCATTTCTCCCTAAATATTTTAAGCATCAAAGTCTTACATGTGGTTATTTTGGAAACATTTTTACGTGTTCATTCTGACCATAGTTCTGTACATTTATATACTTTGTGAAAAGTGATCGTTTTAACCTTTTCTGCAAATATGCTTGTTATCAGAGTAAACAAAAACATGCTTGAATTTGATTAACAAGGAATATAATATAGAATCGCATATTTAAAGAAATTAATAACAATATAATTATATTCAGGTACTGTAGCACAAACAGTAGTATATACGCATATCTATTGATACACGTACGGCTGTTTCACCACTTGTCATGTGACTGTGTTAGTGGCGTGATAGTGCCTGACTTATAAGGGAAAGGTGGGCTGGTCAAATCCAGCCACGAGTTTTCTTTTAACAAACATTTCTTTGAAAAACTAAAATATCAATTTTATGGACAATTCATTAACTTTTTAATATTTCTAAATATCACAACATGTTTGAATCTAAGTCATTTTTTAATAACAACGAATAGTCACCGTCTTTCCCTTTGAATCGCTCCAGTAGGTTATTAATAATATCTTCAGTGTCGCATCTTCCCAGTTTAGCTGATCTTTTGCTGCCTACGCATGCTTACACAGGTCCCTAGGTTACTTATCAAACTTGACTGAGAAAGCTTTAGAGAACTTAACATTTTTATTATCAACAAATTGTAAATATGACGTTTACATTGGCGTTATTCATTTTTCACTTGAGTGTATGGAGCAGTGTCAGCTGTCAATGAGAGCAGACACCCCCTCTTAGGTTGGGCAAACGATTTTTAATTTTTAAAAAAGAAATAAAAAATTAGATATAATGATATTGTAACGCTTACAGCCGACAGGTACTGTGTAAGAGCCGGCGTACCAGAGCAGGTGACGTCACCGCCCTTCCCTGTGATAGCAGGACTACAGCTACTGGGCTGTAGAGAGATCTCTCTTTAGCTCACGGGGCTAGGTTGCTGCAGAGAGACGCAGAAGTCCCGGGTTCGAGCCTCAGTCGGGATGGGGCCGACCTGATGCGGCAAGGGCGCCCGCCTGAGCCCCCGGTTGCGTTACATTCGTGTCAGAAGCGGGGTGGGATAGCCCTTCGCCGGGGACGGCGATTTAAGCGGGGGAGTGTAACGCTTACGGCCGACAGGTACTGTATAAGAGCCGGCGTACCAGAGCAGGTGACGTCACCGCCCTTCCCTGTGATAGCAGGACTACAGCTACTCGGCTGTAGAGAGATCTCTCTTTAGCTCACGGGGCTAGGTTGCTGCAGAGAGACGCGGAAGTCCCGGGTTCGAGCCTCAGTCGGGATGGGGCCGACCAGATGCGGCAAGGGCGCCCGCCTGAGCCCCCGTTGCGTTACAATATAAACATTTACTGCAATACAATACTGCAATGTTTCGTCTGTGAATCCTACTTCAATGAAACGCTTGGAGTTTATAATGTAGGGTGCTCTGGATGGGTTAAACTTTAATGCAGGAAAAATGTATTTCCCAGAAGCTACAGCATACTGATACTTATGGAAGCCCATTTCTGCCAGGGAGTAAAAAAACACACACTTTTTCATTGACAAAAAGTAATGCCACACTCTCTTTTTTAAAGCACCGCGTTTCTTCCCGTTAAAAGGAGGAGACACTTTACACTTTAACTCTTCAGTTCACAGAGAAATTTCACCAGAGCCTCTTCTCTTCTGGTTTAATTTTTAGTTTAGCAGGATTCAAGCAGGATTTCAGATGAGCGTTTCATTTTGAGCTGAAGACCCTCACACCTGAAGAAGACTTCACAGCCAAAACGTTGCGTTTTCTCTCTTCTCTTTTAAGCATGTGTACAATGCTATAATAGAGTTTAAAATAATTAAGACTTTGTGACTTTTGAAATTTACTGGGGGTTGAAAACACCTGTAAAACCGGTTTGATTACAAACAATGTAGACACAGAGACTCAGACAGTAGCAATAGCAATAGCAAAATAGCAATATTATGGACACTCAATTGACTTTTTTTTAAAAAAGCTGGTACAGCACCCCACCGTGCCCACGCACCAGCATTATATTCTCATGTACGGGTAGAATATGTTCGTGGTCTTGCAATGAAAGACGGGTTCCTTTAGCCCAAGTCGGGAGACATTAGAGGCTTGCCACACCCGGACTGTTACACTAATGCATTAGCAAGTTAAAGCAATTCCATTGAGAAGCTGGGAGCGATAATTGTTTTCTTCCTTGATTTTCTGATCTGCAAGGCCATTTGGCAGCAGTGAATGTGAATTCTCTCTGGCATTCCCAGATTGTGAAAAAATAAAACTATTTCTAAACGCCACCTTTAAAGGCACTATATAAAATAAAGTTTATTATTATTATTATTATTATTATTATTATTATTAATATGCTGGACAGAGAGGTGAACATTATTATGCAGAAGACAAAGATAACGATTTACGTTGCATTGTCAGATTGTGAATCAATAAAGACATTCAATGCTTTTATTCATTCATAATTTGACTCACATAGCTCACATTCCCGAATGCCCCCCACCCCGCTCAACAATCCTAGGAAGGACACAAACAGCCTGTTAATAAAATGTTGCAATTTTTTTCTGTCAGTTCTTCCTCCCAGGACTTGTAAATCGCATTGATCAGTTCTTGTTTTGTGCTGGTTTTAGCAGTTTTCTGAATATAGTCTTTCAGGGAATGCCATACCATCTCTATTGAATTTAAATCTGGGTATTCAGCTGGAGTTTTTGCCCAGTTCACTCCTTTTGCTATAAGCCTCGCCTTTGCTGCTGTGTGTTTCGGATCTGTGCTCCCTGATATATGGGGCAGCATGTTGTTTGACCATGACTTCCTCGAAGAATTCACGATCCATAATTCCTTCAAAAATAAGAAGTGGTCCCGGACCTCTTCTAGATATACCCCCCCAGATGTGAACCTTCAGTGGATGTTTGGGCTTTGGCTTGTTCACATATCTCTCCCTTTTTACAAAATAACATGGTTGAAAACTGTTCAAGAGCCACCGTTGTTTCATCAGTTGTTATCCTGTAAAGCGCTTTGAGAAGCCACCTTTAAAGGCGCTATATTAAATAAAGTTTATTCTTCTTCTTATTATTAATATTGATAATATTCTTCCTCCCAGAACTTGTAAATTGTTGTTGTTATCCTGTAAAGCGCTTTGAGAAGCATACTGTCCAGCATATTGTATTTCATTGCACTTTGACAGATCGTCTTATAATCTTAGTCTTATAATCTTAGTCTTATAAATCCTTTTTTTGTTTTGCTTACTTCTCACATTAAGAAAGTTAGGTGTTAGCATAAACTATTAGTAATCAATAAAATTAAATTTAGCACTGTAATAAATTGTGCTAATAATAAATTCTATTCTACTCTGAGAATGTAGGGGGGAGGAAAAATGCCCGTGATCTTTTCACTGATAAACGTGTGTTAACAAAAACTACAGTATGCTTAAGAGTTATTCAACCGTTTTTTTTTCAGCACAGCACAGACTGTGCCTGCTAGAGCACCACAATTCACACTCAACCACATCACAGATCAGAGATCAGTCCCAGTGTGTGAGATCGTGGTGTTTGATCTGTGCTTGATCTTTGATCTGAGCTTTAATAGAGAGCTTATCTCTGTAAATATATTAATATCGAGTGGTATTAAATGCAACTTTTTTGTATAGATGACACTTTTCTAAAATGTCTTTAAAAATAAAAACGATTACAATTGGCACGACTGCACCTTTTTCATGATAACTCCTAGAGTTACGAAAACACTTGGTGTGCGTACAAAATACATGTGGCTGTTTTCACAGCCTTCACTATGTCGTTTTTAAGCCATTTTTTTTGCCACGCTCGAATATTCTTCTGTCCATATCTTTGGAGGGAAACACAGAAAGCCTTCAAACCAAATGCATTTTGAAGACCACGAGATGTGAAAATGTTCACAGCCTCATCAGTGAACTAATTCTCTTTTTTTAAACCTCAATTTTTTCATCGATGCATAATTACGCACTAACTGGGACCCAGGGGGACTGCTGTATACACACGTTCACAACGTGAGAAATACTGCTCAATACTGCTCAATATTTATTTTACACAGAAGACTGACACAGCTTCGTGTTGTGAATCTGTTTTTCTAAGAAAACGTGAGTGGGGAAGGTGGATTTACCCTTATTCTTCTTTGAAAACACCTATGAAACCGGTTTGTTTACAAATAATGTAAACACAGAGAGAGAGATGCGATTACCGCACAGTGCCAGGCGAATGCACATTAATGTAGGGCTTTCAGGCTCACGTGGATTTGCGCCCTACAGTACAACCTGCGGTACGAACATGTTATGATATTTAGAAATATAAAAGATGTCAATATAATGCCAATAATATTTGTTATTTTAGTTTTTCAAAGAAATGTTTATTTGTTTAAAGAAAACTGATGGCGACAGCTGGATTTGAACACTCAACCGCAGGGTTATAAGTCAGCTATCACACCACTGAGGCAGTCATGTAGCAAACACAGCTCAATGAAAAGTCTTATACTACTGTTTATGCAACAGTACATGGATATAGTTATACCGTTATTAATTTCTTTAGAAAAGCGATTCCATATTATATTCCCTATTAATCAAATTCTAAAAGTATGCTTCTGTTTACTCCGATATCGAGCGTATCGAGCGTATTCGCAGAAAAGCTTAAAACTATCACTTTTCTCACAAAGTACTGTATAAACGTACAGTGACATGGTCAGAAGGAGCAAGGAGCATGTAAAAACGTTTCCGAAATAACCACATGTAAGACTTTGATGCTTAAAATGTTTAGGGAGAAATGGAATACTGGTTTGTATTTTTTCTTTAAAATACCAAGACTAGCCATATACAGTACAGTTTACATACAGTTATATGTTTATGTTCCTAAATTAATATCTTTTATGAGCATGTGAAAGGCATGGTGATTCGGAGATTCTCAATAATTACTTTTTATGAAACAAATGCGTGATCGGATCAACGAAATGCTGTGGTATTACTTTTGGTCAATGAAAAAATAAAGTATTTTCGTTTACAAAGTTGGTTACAAAGAATGTGGACCAGGGTAATGCTTTGAGTTTACAGCTTGTCCAAGGTCATTCATTATTAATACTATCAGTAATATCTTCGGTAAAGACTTTGATGGCGACAGCTCAAACGCTGTACATGAGAGGTTGAGCTTTATTAGCTCCACTTGGCGATAATTCCTATTATCTATTATCTTACTTGCGGTATTATGCGGTATTATACGGTAACCCATGTTATACCGCGACACACCCACCGCGATTTTCCACGGTATAACCCGCTCGTTTTGAATGGCTGCATCTGTACATTGTTTTTCGATTTCTATTTAAGTCATTATTCTTAAGGAAGCTATGGGAGTGAGACCTATATGTTGTAATCTTCACATTTTGTGTATTATTGAAATCCCAAGATCACAATATCACTAGTAAATAATTTGTATATCATATAGTCAACAAAGCATAATAATGTAAACTGATGTTAGACTGGAAGATGAAATGACACTTTCTTTCATTTAGTTAACCACTTCTGCTCATAAAATGCTCATAAAACGTCCACATTACAGTACCACAGCCTTTTCTCCATATGGTGTACCCACTGATTTTATTGACAGAACTGAATTTACACATCTCATACTCTTGAGTTATAGCTACATATATGGCAACAAATATCTCTTTGCTGTTCAGCTGCTGTTGTGTAAATGCATTAATTTAACTTTACAGATATCGCCTTGAAGAAAGAAATCCAGGCGCAAGCAAAGTGTTAAAGCTCCAGTTTGCCATGGCTGTAAACCTTCCAAAGAGTGTTTGTGACAACCCCTCCACTTTTAAAGATATATTTCCTTGTGTAAAAAATAAGGTTAAAAAAGCAATGGAAAATGACTGTCCACAGAGGGTTAAAAATGCATTGAATACGGATGGGATCTACATGGGAAAACGGATAGTTGCAACCACACCATTTAAACTTGCTAAAAATAAAAAGAAGCACTGTGAAAACCTTTTGCTTTATAACCAGGAGGGAGCATATAGCATTCTTCACACAATGTATAAGGAAAATCAAGATAATTGTCTGATATTTTTCACATTGAACTCTCCCTGTGTGAGCACATGCCTGAACAAAGCAGGTCAGGAGCGCATCACCCAATTCCAAGATATGTTCAACCACTACCCAGAAGGCTACAAAGTATTTGTATTTGAACAACCCTGGCGTGGGAATAAAAATCAAAACAAGGAAGAACTTCTGAATAGCTACCGTCAAATTAACATTCCACTCTATCGTTGCACAGAGAATGATTGCACTTACTGTTTGGATCAAAACCTCAAAACTGAGGAAAATCCTTGTTTGGAAGACCCTGTTGTGTGTACTAATGATGAAGATAATCTGTCTCATTAATTTTTTTCAACTTTTTTGTTTGTTAAAAAATCTCCTCTTTTGGTCTGTTTGTCTTCCTTTAATGCTATTGCTTTAAAGACTTCAAAGTTCCTTTATTCTTCATTTCAATAAAGCTCTGATGAAAAATGAAATTTTGTTAATAGATGAAGTGAGACCCTTTTGAGCATGATGTAATGGGATCTTTAAAAAAGTCAGGTCCAGGACAACAGACACAGTGAAGGGAAAAATGAACCACCAAAACTAAACAAAAGCCTAACTTTGTTTTGAGCTGCTACATACAGTAGAGTTCTTCAAGTCTCTAAAATCACAGTAATAACCAGACAGCTAAGCTTACCGAAAGCATTAACTTGTTCCCTTTCAGTCTCAAGACTCTCTCCAAGAATCACACAATGTTCCTTTCTCCTTAGGTTGAGTGTATTATAGAGTGACTATATAATCTGTCCTCCAGACAACAGCAGTCTGGGCTTCCTGCTTTTTACATTGTAACCTGACCTATTGTCCTATACCTGTCTGACGGGTAGCTGCTCATTCTCCCCAGCAGTCCGGAGAATGTGGTCCAGACAAAAATCTCCAAAAACCAAAGAGCTAGCTTGGATTGTGGAACATCTTGCCTTAAAATACTACGTATCGAGATTTCCCTTGTCACTTACTGTAGGTGATGAGTCAGCTGGTCTTCCTGATAAAATAAAACAGTACCATAGCAGATTTGTTGAGAACTGGGAGTACAGGAACAATTCCCCACCCATGGGTGGAGTGGTGGCTCTGTGGCTAAGGATATGTGCCTGTGGCTAGAAAGTTACTGGTTCAAATCCTGTAGCTGGCAGAGAAATCCTACTCTGTTGGGCTCCTGAGCAAGGCCCTTAAGCCCAACTGCTCCAGGGGTGCTGTACAATGGCAGACCCTGTGCTCTGACCCCAGGCTCTCTCCCTATCTGTGTCTGTGTGTCTCATGGAGAGCAAGCTGGGGTATGTGAAAAGATAATTCCTAATACAAGCAATTGTAAAGGGTTAATAAAGTGATGTTATTATTATGAAAGCAAAAATATGAAGACATGGAAAAAGATTATGGATTTTGTTGGTAATTCAAAGTGGGACTGGTATAAAAAAATACAATATATAGTGGGTATAAAGATCTAGGAGGGAGACCTTTTGAGTGTTCTGTAGCACAATACTTTCATTGTTCCATGATATTGATTTGGAATTTTCCTAATGTCCTGAAATTCTTAGAAAATTTAAAAAATGAAATTTACCCCAAGAGGGCATATTTCACTACCAACGTCTGAGACAAAGAAAGGAGACCTGTGGGTGATGTCTTCTTTCACATACTCAGTCTACTCCAAACTGCAAACTGGAAAAAAACTGGGGGTGATAGTGGTATTAACATGTTTAACTACCATATCCTTTATGGGAATGTACTGTAGTACCTTAGTTCATGTGATAGTTTAATTTAATGGAAGAATTAGGAACAATAACAGTAGATTGCATGAATGCAAAAGTAACACTGGCACACAGATTCAAAATATATGATTTATTAATACAACAACAGTACAATAATAAAAAAACAAAAGAAGTAACAGCACATTTGTGAATCGATCTGCCTTGATAGAAATGGCAGACTGTTCACTCAGGAATTACAAGGAAAGTAATATCATAAGGATTAAACAGACATTGAGATTTGTCTCTTTGTATGTAATATCAGTCTCACATAATCACTGTAGCGGCAATGCTTGTTAATAAGCCAGAACTAAGTGTTGCTGTGCTTTCCCAAATGAGGCCCCATCTCTCTCTTCATCTCTGTGGTGCAGCCAGAGAGAAACTATTCATGCAGGCTGATTTAAAGATGTTTTCTTTTGATAAGGGACAGCTCCCAAATGGGGATGCACTTAGCTAAGCCTGGCTATCATGATCAATGGTCATCCATTGGCGCCTATCTGTCTAGGGAGTGCCAGATGGACATCTGGACTGCATTCCTAGGTGTCAGGAGTAAGTGACTCATATCTCACCTTTATCAACCAATCAGGGACTGGTAGGGCCAAGTAACCCACGTGGGACTCTGATGCCCATGGAACTTTCAGCCAATGAATGAGCTGAAGTTCCTCCAGGTAAAAACAGGCAACACAGAGGGCCTGAGAGAATTCTGTGGACAATTCTAAAGGGAATTCAAAGGAGAATTCCAGGGCAGGACGGCCCAGGAGCAGAAGGCTCCCAAGGGCAGGACATTCTCGCAGCGTGCCTTCTGACCATCCTGAGACTCAGCCCGGACAACCACGGAACGGTCAGTGTGTCCGAGTGCCAGAACTTTCCTTTGTTCTAAGAGTCGAGAGCGGAGGTTGCCAGAGAGTAACCAGAGGATCCACCCGAGGTTAGCATCAGCAGCAAGCCTCGTGAACAGGTCAGAACTGTGGACAGCTGAATCACTATTCAGAACTAGCTCTTCATCAGGAACGAACCGGTCCTTTTCCTGACTTGCTGGGACTCACAGTCATCTTTTCTCCTGTGCGCAAACTTTGCTAGTTAAAGCCAACACTAACTAGCCGGTCAGTGAGCATCAGCAGCGCACCGTCGCAAGCCGCACAGCACAGCCTGGCACGGAGCCAGAGAGCCCGCAGGAGATCTGAATCACCAGAGATTGGATGAGTATTCAACTTCAATGCATTACTGCTCGAGAATTCAATTGTTATCCCAACCAGTTGATATCAATTTAATTCCTAAGAGTTATGTACTTGTTTTGAGTATCTAATGTAAGAGTTATAACCAAGTGCATTTACGAAATGGTCTAAATGAATGATATACTGAACGTATGTCCTCTTGATATATGTAACTCTTTGTAACTGACTGAATATATATCTTTTGTATTCTGATAACCCTCTCTATAAGATCTGTTAGGTTTACATGCATATTCTATGTATTAATAAATGTATCCTTGTGTATTAGTACCTGTGTGTGTGCGTTGTTTGAGTTATATCGCATGGTTGGATTCTAAAGCCATCAAAAGAATCAATTTCGTGATTTACTGCTACAATTAATAATTGTCCTAGTAAATGCCCAAATCCTACAGAACTGGTGCCTTCAGAGAGCACAGTACATCACATTCATATTCTTGTAGACAATTAGGTTATATGTAAGTTATATATCTATTTTTGAAGTTTCTAGAAAAATAATTACTATTGTGAACATTATCAAACACATATTATGTGCAGGCTATCGCAAACTATAAAGGCAACACCAGTGGTATTAGCTTTGCTGATGCATCTCTATCAGATTAGCTGGACACATTTTACTCCAGCTTTGAGGCTCAGAACACTGAGCCCACTATCAAGACTCCCACCAACCCAGGGTACTTTGTGTTACAGCTCTCTAAACCTGAGGTGTGTAGAACCTTTAAGAGAGTGAAATTCCACAAAGCAGCCAGTCCAGATGGTGTCTCCCCTCGTGTCCTTAAAACCTGTGCAGACCAGCTATCTCCTGTATATACTGTATAGACATTTCAAACCTCTTCCTGTCACCATACCAGAGTGCTTCAAGAAAACCACTTGTGCCATTGCCCAAGAAGTCCAAGATAACTTGTTTGAGTGATTACCACCCAGTGGCACTCACTTACAGTGCCTTCAGAAAGTATTCACCCACCATTGATTATTTCTCGTTCTGCTGTGTTGCAAAGTCAAATTAAAGCATATTTAAATGGGATTTTTTCCCTCCTGTAGAAGTAATTCTCTGTAATGTTAAAAGTGAAATAAAGTATTTTGATGTCTTCAAAATTATACTAAAAATAAAAATCTTAAAATGACTTAATTGACAAGTATTCACCCTCTTTGTTTTAACAACCTAAATTGGGTGAGGTATTCAATTATCTTGAGAGATATCATTAAATACATTAACATGGTACACCTGTGTTCATTTCGAATCCACCTGTGTTCAATTGCTTGATTGCACAATAAATATCACTGACCGTGAGGCCTCACAACTTAGAGAGCAGATCAGATCAGTCCTGCTGTCATGAAGACCAAGGAACTGCCCGTGGAACTTTGATAAGAATTTGTTAGGAGGAAAAAAGCTGAAGAAGATAATAAAAAGATTGTAACAGAATTGTAACAAAATGGGGAAAAAACATGGCACAACCCAAACTACTAAGATCAGGCTGTCCAACCAAATTGATCAACCTGACAAGAAGGGCAACTGTCAGAGAAATAACCAAGAGGCCAGCTACAACACTAACAGAGTTGCAGAGCTCTTTGGCTGAAATGGGAGAAACTGTGCAGACATCAACAATCTCTTCAGCAGTTCACAGATTATGCCTCTTTGGGAGAGTGGCTAGAAGGAAGCCAGTTCTGAGAAAGGTCAACATTAAGTCATGCCTGGAGTTTGCTAGAAGCCATGTGAGAAAACCTGAAACCTTTTGGAAGAAAATGTTGTGGTCTGATGAGACTAAAGTTGAGCTCTTTGGCCTGAAAGCAAAGCGCTATGTTTGGTGCAAACCAAATACAGCCCAACGCCCAGGTAACACCATCCCTACTGTCAAGCATGGTGGTGGCAGCATCATGCTCTGGGGTTGCTTTTCAGCTGGAGGAACTGGAAAGCTTGTCGCCATCAAGGGCAACATGGATGGAGTCAAATACAAGTAAATCCTGGAGGAGAACCTGTTTCAGTCAGCCAGAGATCTGCATTTAGGGCAAAGATTAATTTTCTAGCAGGACAATGACCCAAAGCACATGGCAAAAACTATCAAGGAATAGCTTGGGGGAAAAAAGAAGGTTAGTATTCTGGAATGGCCCAACCAGAGCCCAGACTTGAATCCAACTGAGAATCTGTGGTATGACCTGAAAAGTACTGTTTATAGACACTCTCTATCTAATTTGGCAGAGTTGGAGCAAATTTGCATTGAAGAATGGGCAAAAATTCCACAATCTAAATGTGCAAAGCTCATATAGACATACCCAAGAAGACTCACAATTGTAATTGCTGCAAAAGGACTATGTGCAAAGTATTGACTCTGGGGTGAATACTTTTGTAAATGAGAAATGAAAATCTTTCATTCTGAAGAAACAAATGTTCTTGAATAAAAAATATTTTTTATTCATCAATGTGTTGAATTTATTGTGTTATTGAAGGGAGAAAAAAAAATTCAATTTGTTAAAATTTGGAGGTGTGACAGAAACAAAATGCAAAAAAAATCAAGGGGAAAATACTTTTGGAAGGCACTGTATGTCACTTTGGAACACAGACATATAACAACATATTTTGTCAAATCTGTCTGTGAAAAATTTAAATTGGTTTAAGATCTGTCCTCTATTTTATAGCCCCAAAGCACTAAGTCAGTGCCATCAGTAATCCTGCTCCATCAGAACCCACAGAGCCAAGGACTGTTTTAACTAGACTCTCCCCAATCCACTCCAGTCCACCTGTGTTGAGTACAACAAGGGCTCAGCAATTGTTTCTCATCCTTTGATCCTTTTAAGGCTGCTCTCTGTCTAGTCCTGCTGTCCTGGGAGTGTTCATGCTAAATTGCTCATCTTGCTCTGTCACAACACACAGCACCAAGCCTGTGTTTCCAGCACTGACTGGCTACAAGTGCTGCTGAAGCCAGGAAGACAATTTGCATAGAAGAGTCACTTTACATTGGCAGCACATGCTTTGGTGCTCTGGGAGTGTTTATAGCCCTGTGAGTTTAACACTTCATAACTGAGAGCTGCCCTTCATGGCAACAGAACCCGCAGCAACAATGACCTTCATCACCATCTTCATCTGGACAGTCATCTGAGCTCAGGGTAGGAATGGGATTGATATATTATACTTATCTCAATCCTAAACTGAGAAAAAATGACAATTTGGTGTAAACCATTATAATAATAAATTATACAATGGAATTATAATTATAATTTTATCCCCCTCGTGTGTTGTTTGTCATTTTCAGAGTCCACTGGACAGGTTACAATGACTCAGATTCCAGCAGTGATATCAGTTGAGACAGGAGACATAGTTACGATCACATGTAAGACCAGTCCCGCAGCATTTAAAAACCATCAGCTAGCCTGGTACCAACATAAAGCTGGGGAAGCTCCTAAACACCTGCTCCATTTTGCAACTAACCGTGATACTGGAGTCCCAGAGCGTTTCAGTGGCAGTGGATCTGGGACTGACTTCACTTTGACCATCACAGGAGTCCAGGCTGAAGATGTAGCAGACTATTAATGTCAGAGTTACAACTGGCTTAACAATAGATCTCTGTTCACACAGTGTTACACAGCCGTACAAAAACCTTCCTCAGCAGGACTGCGCAGTGACTGCACTGCTGCAGCTGGGACCTCTTGCAGGTGCTGAGGGTGAATAGAAAGACCAAGCACCTTCTATTACAAGCTTAAAAATATTCATCAACCATGACCTTCTTTAGATTTCATATTATAAAGGGTTATTAATCAGGGCTGTTATGACCAATATATTTGTAAACTAAATTGATAATATGTGTCTGAAACTATTATACTACAAGATGGAAAAAGGATACAACAAAGGAAATTCAAACAAAACTTAAATGTGTCTCTATCAATATAACCTTTACAAAATGTATTAATGATTAAATAATTTCTAAAGTAAATGCAGTGAACAGATTGAAACAGCAAGGAGACTTCAGAAACTGACAAAGTACAGGCTAACTGACCACAGCCTGGACATAGACACTGGGCAAAAAAGACAGACTTGGCTACCCAGAGAGGTCATTCTATTCCCATATTTTAAGCAGAAAGGAGACAGAAAGAACACGGAGTGCTTCTTTGAAAGAAATATGCAGGGATTTTCCACAATAACATTAGCTCTCAATATCATGTTGGGAGGGAAGTCAGCAGATTTGGCAGACCAGTATGCACCCTCCTGTCAGAGACTGAGGAAGATAGCAAGTATCTGAAATAATAATTATAATTATAATTACTGTAAATGTATTGTTAATTGTTATTGTTTGACAACAGTATAATTCATTAGTCATTCAAGTAGTGTTCTTTGAATTTAAATTTGAGCATTTTTAATGTAAGCTCAGAGAGCAGTGTAAGTGTTTCTAGTATAAACCCTTGACAATTCTCAACAATTATCATTCTGAGCACAGAAACACCGGCTATGAATGTGTTGATGTTGTTGATTTGGGATGTATACATAGCAATAGTTAAGGAGGAGGGGCATTTCCATTCACTTCTTTGAAAGTTTACACCTCAGAAAAACATTTGCAATTTTCAGAGTCTGAAACAATGGATATAAACTGAGCTGTTTGCTACAGCTGAGCTTTCAGGCCTGTAAAGACAGAGGATCAAAGGAAACTTTCTGGTTTATTACTCTGGTTTATCGCAATAAAGAATACACATTTAACAGAAACACAACATAAAAAGACAGGGGGAGGAAAGAGAGGGAGAGAGAGGAGGCAGCACAGAAGATGAGCTCCTAATTTCTTTGAGATTTTATTGTTTTCTGGAACTGAACAAATAGTCTAGGAATAAGGCGACATCTAACAAAACTAAAGAAAACTACAGAAGTAAAGAAATAATTTGCCATTGGAAAAAAAATCAACAAAGCAAACATCTAAAAAACTGAAGATCAACTATAAGACACAGCTACACCTGAGGATAAAGGACCTGAGGAAAAACTCCAAAAAGGAAAATCCCCAAGAGACGAAGAGAAACAAACAGAAAAGGAATAATAAAAACAAGGAAATAAGAATAAGAAGACAAGAAAGAAAAAGTACACCAAAGGAAACAAGAAGGAAAGGGAAAATAGAAGCAGCATCAGGAGAAGCCAAGAACTCAGCCACCAACACGAAAAACACCTGGTAAGCCCTGTTCTTTCTTCTCCTTTCTTGAAGAGGCCTCTAAAAAATTGAACTGCTTTGCTAGATAAAAGTTTAAAAAGTCTTTAGAAAAAGTTACCTTAAAGTTTAAATTAAACAAAATACCACTTGGGCCCACTACACTCAAAAGGCCAAAGTTGAAGAACCTGTTCCCAAGCAACAGGGGGCTGATTGTATTCAAAACGCCCGAGCCAGGCCGTCTGTTTGCTCTTCTCACCTGGGCCCATTGTATTTAAAAGAGGAAGATGAGTACAGAGCAGAACACAGCCCCACTGGAGCAGCCCTGCCCCCTCAGCACAGTACTCCAGTACCCTGAGGACGTGAAAACCGTTAAGACCAGGAAACAGTACAAAGACTCCTGGATGAAAGAAAACCCAGAGACCCTCATTGCTGACTACTGCCAGGCAGGAGAAAAACACATAAAAACCAACCTGCTCTTTTTTACTGAGCATCCGAATGCCTGGCACACAGCTGTGTGTAAGAATTATACAAACACCACCAGAAGGGGCATCAGCAAAGGCAGGCAAATCTCCATAGGGGGCGACAGCGAGGTAGAAGACACTGTCCTGACTGTCAACACCTACCACAATGGTACAGTGATGATACAGGGCAGTGAGGCCGCTCTGGAGCTTTTCGAGGAAAAGTTCACAGACCTTAAAACACAGGCCGACCTGGAGAAACCTCCCCCAGAAACAGGAGAAAAACCCAGCAGCCTGATGCCCACAGCACCGGAGAGTTCAGCTCCACCTGTTTTAGAGCCCACAAACACAACCTCAGCCACAGAACAGCCCAGCAAGAGTGTAGCCCTCGGCAACACAGAAACACACCACCCGGACACACACAGCCCACACCAACCCCCCTGTGACCACAGCACAGTGCGCCTCCTGAGAGAGAAACTCTCTGCTCTGGAGCTGGACTTCACTGAGTTCAAGGAGCTGATGCTGGGGAGACTCACAGAGGGGCAGACAGCACAACAGCTAAGAGACGAGGTTAACAAACACAAGAATGAATGTAAAACCTCCAACAAACAGCTCAGGGCACAGATGGAGGAGCTGCTGCAGGACAACAGTAAGCTGCAGTCGGAGGTAGCAGAGCTGAGAGAGGAGCTGCAGCTCGCGGAGAGGACAAGCAAGACTCTCAAAGACCAGCTGAGGAAACTCACTACTTCCCACTGCAGCCCGGACTGCAACAGAACAGCCCTGAGACCCAGAACACACAACACACAACACCCACCCCCAACCCGCAAAGACACACCCACCTCCACACAACCTGACACCCCTACAACCCCCACCACCAACTCCCACTTACCCAGTACCCCCACCGTAGCAAACACCACACCCACTGCACCCCCCGGCACCCCAAATCCCCTCACAACTCCACTGCCCAAAAGCACATCCACCTTGCCGAACACTCAGGGTGACCCACACACACACCCGGCCCCACCCAACTCCTCCACCTCACACACTGCACCCCCCCAAGCAGCCGCCCGCCCGGCAGCACAGCGCCCCTCCAGCAGACTGGACACCAGAGGCAGACGCATGGAAGTAGCCCTTCTCATCGACTCCAACGGGAGGTACATCGATGAGCACAGGCTCTTCCCAGGATTACAAACAGCAAAGCTCTGGTGTCCGACGACAGAGAAGGCCCTGCAGCTGCTGTCCAGGTCGGTACTGGGAGCCCCTCAGCACATCATCATCCACACCGGCACCAACGACCTGAGGACCCAGAGGGAGCAGGTGGCCCAGTCCATCAGGAGAGTGGCAGAGAGGGCCATACAGGAGTTCCCTCGCGCCCGAATTGTCATCTCCACCCTGCTGCCGAGACAGGACGAGCAGCACCACACCATCCAGAGAATCAATGCCGAGATCTCACGGTGCTGCGCCCTGCTCCCAAACGTCTACCTGGCCCATCACTCCACCCTTGGACCACAGCACCTACACGACCATAAACACCTCAAAAAACAGACCATTGGACTCTTCACAAAAACTCTGAAAGACACCACACTGGGCAGACACCTGTAGTGTTTCATAGCCATTCAGGGACGCCAAATATGTAATCATAGTGGCTCTCTGAAGGCACCAGTTCTGTAGGGTTTGGGCATTTACTGAGACAATTATTAATTGTAGCAGTAAATCACAAAATTGATTCTTTTGATGGCTTTAGAATCCAACCATGCGACATAACTCAAACAACGCACACACACAGGTACTAATACACGAGGATACATTTATTAATACATAGAATATGCATGTAAACCTAACAGATCTTATCGAGAGGGTTATCAGAATACAAAAGGTATATATTCAATCAGTTACGAAGTGTTACACATCAAGAGGACATACGTTCAGTATATCATTCATTAAGACCGTTTCATAAATGAACTTGGTTATAACTTCTACATTAGATACTTGAAACAAGTACATAACTCTTAGGAATTAAATTGAAATCAACTGGTTTGGATAACAATTGAATTCTCGAGCTGTAATGCATTGAAGTTGAATACTCATCCAATTTCTGGGGATTCAGATCTCCTGCAGGCACAAACAATCAGCTGCAGGCTTGTTGCTGTCCAATCCGCGCTCTCTGGCTCCGTGCCAGGCTGTGCTGTGCGGCTTGCGACGGTGCGCTGCTGATGCTCACTGACCGGCTAGTTAGTGTTGGCTTTAACTAGCAAAGTTTGTGCACAGGAGAAAAGATGACTGTGGGTCCCAGCAAGTCAGGAAGAGGACCGGTTCGTTCCTGATGAAGAGCTAGTTCTGAATAGTGATTCAGCTGTCCACAGTTCTGACCTGTCCACGAGGCCTGCTGCTGGTTACTCTCTGGCAACCTCCACTCTAGACTCTTAGAACAAAGGAAAGTTCTGGCACTCGGACACACTGGCCGTTCCGTGGTTGTCCGGGCTGAGTCTCGGGATGGTCAGGAGGCGCGCTGCGAGAATGTCCTGCCCTTGGGAGCCTTCTGCTCCTGGGCCGTCCTGCCCTGGAATTCTCCTTTGAATTCCCTTTAGAACAGTCCACAGAATCCTCTCCAGAATCTTACTGAATCTCCCGAATCTGAATCTTGTTGAATCTCTCAGGCTCTCTGTGTTGCCTGTTTTTACCTGGAGGAACTTCAGCTCGTTGATTGGCTGAAAGTTCCATGGGCATCAGAGTCCCACGTGGGTTACTCAGCCCTACCAGTCCCTGATTGGTTGATCAAGGTGAGATATGAGTCACTTACTCCTGACACTTAGGAATGCAGTCCAGATGTCCAACTGGCACTCCCTAGACAGATAGGCGTCAATGGATGACCATTGATCATGATAGCCAGACTTAGCTAAGTGCATCCCCCTTTGGGAGCTGTCCTAGGAAACCTTAAATCACCCTGCACTAATGGTCTCTCTGTGGCTGCTCCACAGAGATGAACAGAGAAATGGGGCCTCATTTGGGAAGCTCAGAAACACTTAATTCTGCCTTATTATTAAGCCTCGCCGCTACACACCCGAACAGCACCCCAGAGAGAAACAGGAGGACTACCAGAGGAACGCCCCAGCACCCACACCCCCAACCCAGACCAGCTCAACCCACAAAGAACAGAACCAGCACCACCCTACAGCCCTCCAACCCAGACCAACGACCTAACAGGACCAGAACCAGCGCCCCACCCCATGCCCCTCACCCAGACCAGCAGCTGAACCGGACCAGAACCACAACCCCTCCCCACCCAGCACAACTACAGAGCCGGACCGAGCCCCTCCTGCACAGCTACGCCGCAGCCCTGGCCAGACCAGCAGTCCCGAGCGGTTTTGAGCTGGGAGAAATCCGGCAGCTCCTGAACCTCATCTGCACCCAGCTTATGAGCTGAACTTCCACCACCCACAGCGACAGACAAAAACCCAGCACAATACTTGTTTCTGTCGATGATGTAAATGTCCAACACAAATTTGATACAGTTCCAGAAAACAATAACAACTTGCAAAGATAATTCAAGCGATAACAATGAGATCTCTAAAGATAAGTATGTGGAACATTCAGGGTCTGGGCTCGTCAGCATTTGGGCTGAAGAGCACTGATCCTGAATTTATCAAGGATGTAAAGGAGACAGACATCATGATCCTACAGGAGACATGGTGTCGGGGAGACTTGGCTACCCACTGTCCCCCAGGCTACAAGGAGATCATGGTGCCCTCTGTCAAAAAACCCCAAATCACCCGGGGCAGAGACTCTGGGGGGATCATTGTGTGGTACAGAGCGGAGCTCAGTCACTCCATACAATTAGTAAAGAAAGAAGAGTCACGAGTTTGGCTTAAAATCAAAAGAAATACCATCTGTACAGAAAACGAGGTTTTCCTGTGTGCTGTCTACATCCCGCCCTCAGAATCCCCCTACTACAGTGAGGGAATTCTCCCCAGTCTCCACACGGAGATCGGTCACTTCCAGGGCCAGGGAAACGTGCTGCTCTGTGGTGACCTCAACGCACGAACAGGCACACTGGCAGACTTCACCAGCACACAGGGAAACACTCACATATTCGGACAATCCCCTCTGTACCACACACCGGTCACCTCACACAGGTGCAGCCATGACACTACGGTCAACAGCACCGGGCGCGAGCTGCTGCAGCTCTGTCAAGGGCTGGGCCTGTACATCGTCAACGGCAGGACTAGAGGGGACTCTCTAGGCAGGTTCACCTACAGCTCAGCTCTGGGTAGCAGTGTGGTGGACTACGCCATCACCGACCTGGACCCCTCCTGTATCAGTGCCTTCACTGTCAGGCCACAAACTCCCCTCTCCGACCACAGCCAGATCACACTCTACATGAAGAGAGCACACCAGTACAGAGACACACTGACACAGCCCAGCCAGCTGTATGACCTCAACCAGGCGTACAGATGGGACACAGACAGCCTGGACAGATACCAAACTGCACTGGGCGATGACGAAATTCAGACACTGATGGACACATTCCTAAACACTCCGTATCAAACCAACAAATTAGGCATCAACTTGGCCACACAAAAACTAAATCACCTATTCCACAAACTAGCATCAAAATCTAAGCTAAAAACAACTAAATCAAAAAACTACCAAAAAACAAAAGCAAAAGAAAAGTGGTTTGATACGGAGTGCAAAAACATCAGAAATGCACTACGAAAAGTCTCAAATGAAAAACACAGACAACCACACAACACAGATCTGCGACTCAGGTACTGTGACATGGTAAAACTTTACAAACACACGCTGAAAAAGAAAAGAAACACATACATAGACAAACAACTTGCAGAAATTGAGGAGTCACTAAATCAGAACTGTTTCTGGGAGAAGTGGAACAACTTAAACAAATCAAAACCAGAAGAATTGGCCATCCAAAATGGAACAATCTGGCAAACATACTTTGAAAATCTGTATGAAAAGCTCCCAAATACAAATCAATCAGACCAAAACCAACACCATTTATGAAAAACTCAAAATTTTGGAATTGGCTATCAAAGACAACCAAAACCCCTTAGACTCCCCAATCGCTGAGCAGGACCTACTGGACAAACTCCAGGCCCTCAGACCACGCAAAGCCTGTGGCCATGATGGAGTCATAAATGAGATGCTGAGACACAGCAGCCCAAAGTTGCAACAAGCCCTGCTCAAACTCCTCAATCTCATCATGACAGCTGGATGTTTCCCCGAGGCCTGGAACCAAGGACTGATCACGCCCATCTATAAGAGTGGAGATAAACTCGATCCCAGCAACTACCGGGGCATCTGTGTGAACAGTAACCTGGGGAAGGTATTCTGCAGTATCCTGAATACACGAATACTGGCCTTCCTTACCGAACACAATGTCCTGAGTAAAAGTCAGATTGGCTTCTTGCCAGATCACCGCACATCTGATCACATTTACACCCTGCACACACTGATAGACAAACACGTCCACCAAAAACACAAAGGAAAAATTTTTGCCTGCTTTGTCGATTTCAAAAAAGCATTTGACTCGATTTGGCATGAGAGATTGTTTTATAAACTACTCCAAAGCGGCATAGGGGGCAGTGTGTACGACATAATTAAATCAATGTATTCAGAGAGCAAATGTGCAGTGAAAATTGGAAACAAAAGGACTAAATTCTTCACCCAAGGCCGCGGGGTGAGACAGGGCTGCAGCCTGAGCCCAACACTGTTCAATATCTATATCAACGAATTAGCAGGAATGTTGGAGCAGTCTGCAGCTCCTGGTCTCACACTACACGACACAGAAATCAAGTTCCTGCTCTACGCAGATGACCTGGTCCTGCTGTCGCCCACAGAACAGGGGCTGCAGCAGAACCTGGCACTGCTGGAGCAGTACTGTCAGACCTGGGCACTGACAGTCAATCTGGACAAGACCAGAGTTATGGTTTTCCAGAAGAAATCCAGACCTCAGGGAAACAGGTACAAATTCACACTGAACAACAACACATTGGAGCACACATCCAGCTACACATATCTCGGTCTCACCATCAGCTCTTCCGGGAGTTTTGACCTGGCAGTGAAGGCACTGAGGGAGAAGGCACTCAGGGCTTTCTACGCAATAAGAAAGAGGCTCTTCAACATCAACCCACCAAAAAGAATCTGGCTCCAAATACTTGAAAGTGTAATCCAACCCATTGCCCTATACGGCAGTGAAGTGTGGGGTCCCCTCACAGACCAGGATTACACCCAATGGGACAAACACCCCACAGAAACTCTGCACATGGAGATCTGTAGAAACATCCTCCGTGTGCAGAGAAGAACTCCTAACAACGGGTGCAGGGCCGAATTAGGCCAGTACCCACTATTGATAAACATACAGAAAAGAATATTCAAGTATTGGCTACACCTAAAAAACAGTGACCAAAATTCCTACCACCACAAAGCCCTGCTGAGCCAAGAGCTGAGCCCAAAACAGAGCCCCCTGAGCCAGCTGGTCCTGAGGCTCACCGACCTGAGCCACACCGACACTAACCAGCCTCAGGACAGCACTGCTAGAGCACCACAACCCAGACTCAACCACATCACAGCACAGATCAAACAGCAATATCTCACACACTGGGACACACACACACACAGACACAACATAAACTGGAATGTTACAGAACCTTAAACAGACAATACACACTAGCTGAATATTTGACCAAAATAAAAAATAACAAACAGAAACAGACCCTGACGAAGTACAGGCTCAGTGACCACAACCTGGCCATAGAAACTGGGCGACACAGGCAGACCTGGCTGTCCAGAGAGGACAGGCTGTGCTCCCACTGCCAGCGGGGAGAAATAGAGACAGAGGTGCACTTCCTACTGCACTGTGACAGATACTCTGGGATTAGAGAAACATTCTTCCCTAAATTCAGAAATCTAATCCCAGAGTTCCCACACCTGCCAGAATCACAACGGGTCCCAATCCTACTGGGAGAGGGAGGAGGGAACTCAGTTGAACTGGCAGCCCAGTATGTGATCTCCTGTCACAGCCTGAGGAACAGTGAGTCCGTCTCCCAATAATGCTCCAGCCGCCTACAGAATATGTCAATATTGTATAATATGTCTTTGTTGTAAATGTCTGTAATATGTCTGTAGATTTTATTTTACTTCTATTTTTGTTTTGTTTCATGTAAATATCATTACTTTCATTTGCTTTGGCAACACTGATTGTACCCATCGGTCATGCTAATAAAGCACCTTGAATTGAATTGAATTGGAAAAGGAGACAAGAAAGGAATGGAAGGGAGACTCAGAGAAGAAATACTATCACTTTTCCCTTTTTATTTGAGGGAATTATGATTTACTTTTTTGTGGAATCCTGAGGCTAAAGATGTTCTCTCCCAATTTGATCGTGTATTTTGAGAACAGGGAGGCAGATTTCCATTCCATTTCAGTCACCCAGGTTATAGGAAGGGAGATTTACTGCTGAAATGTAAGTTTTTATTTAGGATGCTGTGTATCTGTTTTGTTGGCCCGTAAGGGTGTCGTATAGTGTTTCTGTTTACAGGGTTAGCAGTCTGGGTTTTACATTCTGTATTAAGACAAACCTGACCTTCATCTGGTCCTCACCAAGTCCAAACAGCACTGTATATAAATCTAACCTTATGAGACAGATAACACGCACACACACTGTCATTATTTATTAAACAAAAAAATCAGCCAACATTCAGTAGCCTTGTGTGAAAAGTAAGTGCAACCTTCAGTTATCAGTTAAGAAGTATCAGAGAAGAGCCAGGAAGGGTGTTCTCATTCACTCAGCAAGGCATTTATTCATATTGCGCAACAGGGAAAAACAGCAACCACTAGTCTATGCAGCAAGTGTGAGCTGATTTTCAAAGTAAAATAGGAGAAGGTCCCTTAATTTATACACTTAGCTGATGCAACACCTCATCTTGTTTACTTCATTATGGTTGGTTAGTAATACAAAGACAGGCAAGACAGTATTTTTCCAGTCCTTATAGGTTTTAGCCTTGAAGGACAGAGAAGACAACTACGTGTAGTTTTGTATCTGCCTTTTTTGCTGTGGCAGAGATAAATATTATTAAAACATCCCATGCCCTTGACTTGCTGGGTACAATCACACTTTGTTCATAGAATCCAGCTGCTTTTACAACACAGCTCTGCCTGTAAATGACATTTTTAGGATAAAACACTTTTCTTCAGTAACTTTCCATTACAGAAGACAATTCAAATCAGGTGCAGCTAAACAAGTGCTAAACATTCCATTGTCTTTCCTGAAGGCTGCAGTCTGGCATCACGATGTGTTGTAAAGAAGTTAAAGTTTAGTGTCACAAATGAGATAGAATGGGACAAAGACAGAGCAGGAAATAGAAAATGCATAAAGCTGTAGGGTTTTTGTGATTTTAGTGAGCCAATTATTAATAGTGGCAGTAATCACGAGGTGGTTTGTTATGGCTTTTAGACAATCAATCGTCAGAATAACCAACAACATACACACACGCGGATTCAATACACGAGATACATTTATTAATACGTAAAATGTATCTATAAACATAACAGATCTTATAGTGAGGGTTAGCAGAAAACAAAAGGTATATATTCAATCACGAAGAGTTACAAATACCAAGGGGACATACGTTGAGTATATCATTCATTTAGACCGTTTCGTAAATGAACTTGGTTACAACTTCTACGTTAGATACTCACAACAAGTACATCACTCATAGGAATTAAATTGATATCAACTCAGGTTGAGGTAGCAATTGAATTCTCGAGCGGTAATGCAGAATATTGAATACTCATCCAGCCTGTGTGGATTCAGATCTCCCACTGACACAGAAAGTGGCAGGCTGTTGCATCCAATCGGCGCTCTCTGGTTCGGTGCCAAGCAGTGGCCGGTGCCGCTGGAGAGAAATTCCTGCAATGCTGCTGATGCTCTCGGAAGACTGGCTAGTTAGTGCTGGCTTACTAGCAGAGTTTGTGCACAGGAGAAGAGTGACTGTGGGTCTCAGCAGGTCAGGAAGAAGACCGGTTCGTTCCTGGTGAAGCACTAGTTCTGAATCCTTATTCAGCTGGCCGCAGTTCCGACCTGTTCACGAGGCTTGCTGCTGATGCTAACCTCAGGTGGATCCTTTGGTTACGCGCTGGCAACCTCCGTTGTCGACTCTTAGAACAAAGGAAAGTTCTGGCACTCGGACACACTGGCCGTTACGTGGTGGTCCGGGCTGAGTCGGAGGATGTTCAGGAGGAGCCCAGAGGCTGAATGTCCAGCAGGCGCGCTGCAAGAATGTCCTGCGCTTGGGAGCTGTTCTGCCCTTGGGAAAAACGCTGTTCTGCGCTCTGTGTTGCCTGTTTTTACCTGGAGGGCCTGCAGGTCGTTCATTGGTTGAAAGTTTCATGGGCATCAAAGACCTACGTGGGGTTAACTTCCCCTACCAGTTCCTGATTGGCTGATGATGAGTAACCATGCACTCTGACCTTAGGGTCGTAAACCAACTTTGAATAACACTTTCCCTTGGAATCTCAGACTTTTAGGCACCAGAGATGACCACTTATTAAGGTTGCTGGAGAATATCAGCATTGGGAGTTGCTCCTTATCAGGACACTCTCTCAGCTAGACAAACACCTTAATTGTGAACCAAATGCAGGTGCCTCTCTGTATCGAGCACCACTGAGATGAAGGAGAGAAGGGCTGGCAAGGGAACAGAAAGCTTTAATTCCTGTACTTTAATAAGCCTCGCCGCTACAAAGCCATGTTCAGTTAGAGTCATTGTAAGAGTGATGCATGTTACTATCTATATTTTACACACAATAATTTCAGTAAGTAAATTTATTTGGAATAACATCGGAACACTTTGATGCCAGTGCAGTTCCTTCCATGTGCAGGAAAATGTTCAGAGTGGACTGCTCAGTAGTGCAATGATTAACATTGCTGCATTGCAGTGCTGGGGCACTGGGTCCAGCTCCAGACCGTGGGTGCTATCTGTTGTGGAGTTTGAATTTTCTCCCTGTGATCCAGGTGGAAAATATTCCCAGGTCTTCATCACACTAAGGTGCCATTGACATGAATTCAGCCTTTTCACTGTTACTCTACTGGTTCTCCACTGAAACATCGTTAAAATACTAGAATTTGTTATAAAATGTGAAACTTAAAGTATACATTTGTGAATCGAAACTTAAAGATACATTTTTTTTATTAAATTTATTAAATATACAGTATAAAGATCAACCTGTAATAGGATAGTTGTGATTTTTAACATCCTAGACATTAGTAACACATTTGTGACAGGGATAGAACAGAGCAAAACATTAACAGACAAAAAACCCTAACAGGCTCCATCTGTTTTCACAGATCAGATCACATCTCACTGTCTGTGACAGGATTTGTATACAGGAAGGAGCTTTGCATACCTGTGCCGCCTCACTGCTCCAAACACTTTAAGACTCACAGTGTGGACCAGTCACTGTTCAGCCCTTTCAGAGTCACTGACACACAGGACAATGATGCCACTGATTCTACTGCTGGGGACACTGGGGCTTTTTGCTCAAGGTGAGGATTAAAGATAACTCTTGCATTCTGTGATTCTGTGATTCATTCTGAATATTGTGATAGAATGAAACTTACTGATTAATTAATGAAAATTAAAGCACTTTTTTTCTTATGTAAAAGAATACATAAATGTGTATAATGATTAATTATTAATAATCTATCTATAACTATTCCCTCTCCAGGGTCCAGTGGGCAGGTTGTTCTGACTCAGTCTCCAGCTCAGTCTGTTCTCCCAGGAAGCTCTGTCTCTGTCAGCTGTACAGCCAGTCAGTCTGTTAGCAGCTACCTGCACTGGTACCTGCAGAAACCTGGTCAGGCTCCACAGCTCCTGGTTTATGATGCAACAAACCGTTATACTGGGGTTCCTGATCGATTCACTGGCAGTGGGTCTGGAACAGCCTTTACACTGACAATCAGTAGAGTCCAGGCTGAAGATGCAGGAGATTATTACTGTCAGCAGAGTAACGGCTTCCCTCTCACACAGTGATACACGTCTGTACAAAAACCTTCCTCAGCTCTACAGGAGCTGCTCTGGCTTATCAGCAGGTCTGAGACTAAGAAAAACAGCTGAGCTGCTACAGGAGAACTGAACAACACTGGGTTTGTACATAATGTACAAATCTACAGCATATTATATTTGAATATATTAGAAAGTACTGTAGATATTTGTTATTTTACATTTTTGTAATGTGGCATAGTGGTTACTATTGTGCCTTGCAGTGCTGGTGCCCTGGGTTCAATTCTGAATCTAGTGTGGAGTTTGTATGTGCTGGGGGAAATGCAATGACATTACTTCAATTTTTACAAATCATTAATCATAGATTATCAAAGTGAATTGGAAAAGAAATTTAAAAGGCTTCTTTGGCATTTTTAAGTTTCGCAGTTATACTAGAATAAGTTCTTATACACTCTGCAGAGATGCAACAAGTTACAGCACAGATCAGCGATGGTTTGAAATGGGTTTTAATTCAAATTAAAAAAAGGCAGTTTCCGGAGAACACCAAAGACACACACAAGGTGTATCCCTGTGGTGCTCTGAATCCCAGCACTTTTGCAGGATGTTTTATAGTCTGAGTACAGCTCTGTTATTAGATCAGGTTCTTTTCTATTCCTCACCCCTTTCTCTCGGGCTGTCTGGGTTACTTTTCTTTCCCTCTTCTTCCAGCTCCCCAGCAGATCCTTTTTATTCCTTCCTAGGGAATCAGGCATCTTGATTCCGTTCCGATGCCTGGAGATCTTCACTCCATTAGCCTGAGCTCCCTGAGGATTCCTAGTTCCTGGGCTCTGACTGGGACCTCTCCCTGCAGCTGTGCTGACCCGGGGCTCTGAGAGTTTAGTGGTGACTGAGTTCTGTGTAGTAGTTCACATTGTAGAAATACATATCTGTGCTTCAAAAATATCAAATTGATTTTTGATACACATCTCATCTTAAAGAGAGGAGTGGGGTTAAACCTATCAGTTGTTGGGAGGAATTGCTCACATGGGAGAGTTGAAATATATTTCTTTTCACCTCCTGAGTCCAGCTCCTGTAAGACTGTGTCTCTGTGTTTCTCTGACAAACCAGGTACACAGCTCCCTGAACCCTGGTGTTGTCAGTTCAGTCTCTTTGTGGCCCCTTGCTTGTTTAGTTCCTTCTGCAGTATTTAAACTCAGTATCTGAAATGTGCGACTGGTACCACACATGTAGTTTAACTACAGGAGTGATTCCAGGATGCTTCACATGGAAACTGTAGATGAGTAGTTAAAAAAAAATAGGTTTTAGATTTTAAATGTAGACTGTATGAGAACAGTATACTGTATCTAAATACTGTAATCCTTTCTACCTACAGTTGTTAATCAGTTCAAACTGTATTCACACCTCCACTACACAATATAAACTCTCACTTTCATTTTTTGTAAATACATTTAATCATTGACTACAATGCAATACACTACAGTATATCTACAGTATATAGAGTAAATATACATACAGTAAATAGATCAATATATAATACTAAATCTGATACTTATCAGTATATAACCCATAAAATCAGAAATGTGATCTTTGTGTGGATCTGAAGTTTATTTTGTATCATTATTTGTTGACTAAGATGAACCACACTAAGTGTGAGAGATTTCTAGTTTGCAACAGTGACCTCTGCTGAAATTACTGGAACAACTGTATTACATTTTATAATCTAACCTGATGTTGCCTGATAGGCAGTACTAACGAAAACAATTAGCAAAATATCTATGTAACTATCACATGTCATTTGAATACAACAAGATCACTGAGTGCCATCAAGTAACATGAACTACAGTACATCTGCAGGAAAACATGAGGTAAACTGAGCCCTCTGGTTTGTTGACAAAAGGAACTCCTGGAATATTCCTGCTATGAAGCTGTGTTTGTTAATAATGAGGCAGAACCAGGTTCCAGCACACATTTCTTCACAGATCTCAGTGCACAAATGTGTTTACAGCTCAGCTTAATTAATTAAGGTTAATTAATTAAGGAAGACACTTTGCATTGGCAGCACATGCTTCAGTGCTCCTGGAGTGTTTATAGCCCTGTGAGTTTAACACTTCGTGACCGAGAGCTGTCCTTCATTGCAACAGAACCCACAACAACAATTACTTTTATCAGTGTCATCATATATACAAATATGACACAAATAAATTAAAACTAGAAGATTTGTAATTTGACGGGGCCTTTCTGTTTAAAAAAAATTTCAAACAATCAATTCCTCACAAAGGTCATATTTAATGGGAAATCAACATAATCAAAATGACACCTTTGTTCTCAATCATGTCCCCTTTATTTAGAGAAACCCTGTACACTTGGTAGAGGGGCTGGTAATTGAAGACTGAGCTGTTCAGTTACAAGCTTGGAGATGTACAGTCTGGGTTCTGAACAACACACAGTACAGGAACAAATATGCTAAAGCGAGAAACATGAGCTCAGAATGGCCGTAAGATGGAGCAACTTCCCCATTTTTAAACTAGAAACAGAAAAATACAAAATAGCTTTTCTCTCAGCAGTGTTCTCAGTGACTGATAGGTAACAGTCTTTGAGGGACTGTTACAGGGGAAAAGGGGTCATTGCACCCTTCAAGGTGTCTGGTGGTGCAGTCAGTCAGATACGAAACTGCATTTAGGGCTCATCATGCTTGACATATTATGACATATATTAAAATTGTTTGTGCTCAAATAAATAAAATTAGCATTCTTGTTTTTTGTAAATATTGTTAGAGGCTGAGGTTTTCTACAGTGGAGGTATCTAAGAATCTAGATAAAGTGTGTAACACCTGGCAGTGTAAACATTTCCAGCTTCAAAGCAGGGGTGATGTTTGCTGAGAAGTAGAGATTCCAGATTCTGTGATCAAAGCAGTCATAAAGTTTACCTCGGTTTACCTTAATTAAGTTCTGAGTAAATGAGTAAAGTGTCAATCAAAAGTCCAGAATGACACCATATGATCCGATCAAGAGAAGGACAGAAAAGATGAAAAGGTTAAAACAGGACACCAGAAGAAAGAGAACAGGAACAGAAAGAACTTGAAACTTGTACCAGGAAAGACCCTTCTTCAAGATCATCTGAAAAGTCCTGATTCTAGCTCGGTATTTGAATCTTGCTAGGAGAGCTTGCTATTCTGTGGCTTTTAGGAAACTTGGAGTTCCTGAGTGAAAAATCCCTCAGTTTAAAACTGCCTCTCCTGCTTATCTGGTGCATTTTAGAATAGAGAGATGGGCTGCCATTTATTCTGAGGCATCTGGGTGTGCAGAGAGAGATCTAAGTGTAGGCTGTATTCTGTTTAGTTTAGAAGGCAGCTTATCTCTTCTTTGGCCTCTGTTGGCATTATTAAAGAGCCAGGTATTCAGTAGCAGTTTGGGATGTAGGCCTAGTCTGTATACTTGTAAATACAGTAACTTGTATGTTGTTTGTTTATGATGTGTGTAGTGTACAGTTTGTATTGTCATTGTTAATATTTGTTTAACTCAGTGTGCCTGATTTGTTACTGTTCTCATCAAAACAGAGAACAAAGAATTAATTAATGTAACTAATCATACCAACCACTGGTTAATTCTTTAAGAAATCCTTATAAGCTGGGGGTTATGATTATTTATTTTACTTATTGCTTTATTCGTTCACTCAATTCCTTTTATTCCTTTTGCTCTGCAGGATTTAAGATGCTTCAGGGGGAATGCAGTTATAGGGAAAATAGAAGGGGGTGTTATTCAGGGTTTGCACAAGATCAGTGAGTTCTGTAGGTGGAAACTTGTATTGTTTACACCTCCAATATACCTGCTGTACATTTACTAAAACAAATAAAGCACTTCAAAACAAGTTTTGCTTTCCCAAGCTCTTTCTGAAAGGCTTCTTTACCTGTTAGCCAGCCCTGTCATTCTTTAAGGACACCATCCCTTTGTCCAGTGTGTGAGCTTCCATTGAAATATTGTGTCTAAAACATGTTGAATGAAGCCTGATGGGCTGCAGACATTATTCACAGTGAAAACAGAGAACACAGGAAAGGAATCAGGACTGTTTGAAAATTCAATATCCCAAAAGGGTCTTAGATTATCAAATATTCAATGTCAAGATCTACAATTGGATGAAGGCTGGATATGGGGAAAGAAATGAGAGTGGAAAGAGCTTTAGTGAGAACAGGAGAAAACTCTTTACACACAGAAGTGTAGGTGTGTGGAACAAGCTGTCACAGCTGCAATGTTCAAGGTGATTCTAATTAAGAACATTCAAGATAAGCATCTTGGGTCATCAAAAATAAGTAATTTATTTAGCTTTCACTGTTAAGACAGCCTATTGATCCTGTCAAGCATTTTACTGCAGTAATCTAGATGAAGTGCAGACTGAAAGGGCACAACAGCAGAAGTCTAGCTGAGATTTCAACCTTCAACCTTCCAATTAGCTAAATGTAGCTGTAACTGAGAAAGCACTGGCCTACTCATTAGTAATCTCTCTTGTGTCTCTGAGCAGCTTGGACCTTTGATCATTTTATCTAAGCAGTCAAAATGAGCATAAGCACCATTTTGAAACACAGTGTATAGGAATAGTTTTTCAAGCTGTGTTTTTAGGTGAAAATATTTTTTTAAAGAAAATTTGTAGAGAGGGTGTTCAGGGAAATGTATTTTCATAGAAAATGAAATCACTTTGGTGCCACCAGAGGGCACACTCCCTAAATGTCTTTACCTGAAATCAGTGATTTCCTTTTCAATCTCTGGCTCTCCAGCTCCACCCACAAAGTGCTGGACTTGAAGAGGGACTGTGTCACCTGTGTCACTCAACATTAAGAAGAAGTGAAGAAGTTGACTGATGTCTTATAATGGCAACTTACATTTTGACCTTTAATCCTTCAGTCCTACTGTGAGCACACAGAGCCAAGTGCTGCTGTAAAAAGACTCTCCACACTCCACTCCATTCCAGCTGTGTTGAGTGGAATAAGGGCTCAGCTGGTAGTGTCTCATTCTCTGCTCCTTATAAAGCTGCTCTCTGTCTATTCCTCCTGTCCTGGGGGTGTTCATGCTAAACTGCTCCTCTTGCTCTCTCACAGCACACAGCACCAAGCCTGTGTTTCCAGCACTGACTAGCTACAAGTACTGCTGAACCCAGGAAGACAATTTGCATAGAAGAGACACTTTGCATTGGCAGCACATGCTTCAGTGCTCTGGGAGTGTTTATTGCCCTGTGAGTTTCACACTTCATGACTGAGAGCTGCCCTTCATGGCAACAGAACCCACAGCAACAATGACCTTCATCACCATCTTCCTCTGGACACTCCTCATCACTGCTCAGGGTATAATTTAATACTTGTCTACGTGCTGAATTAAACAGTTTTTAAATTTGTTTTGGAGTATAAATATTTTAGCATAATATTTAAACAAGTTTTATAGAACAGTGTAAAACAGCTATAAGAAATTAAATCACTTGTGTTATTAAGTTCCTACATTTCCTGTATTTTGTCTTGTTTTCAGAATCCAGTGGACAGGTTACAGTGACTCAGACTCCAGCAGTGAAATCTGTTGTCCCTGGACAGACAGTCACTGTGAACTGTAAGACCAGTCCTGCAGTGTATAATAACAATCAATTAGCCTGGTACCAACAGAAAGCTGGAGAAGCTCCTAAACTCCTTATCTATCTTGCAACTATCCGTCAGACTGGGATCCCAGAGCGTTTCAGTGGCAGTGGATCTGGGACTGATTTCACTCTGACCATTACAGGAGTCCAGGCTGAAGATGCAGCAGATTATTACTGTCAGAGTGCCCACAGTGGTGGTGTGTTCACACAGTGTTACAAAGCCATACAAAAACCTCCCTCAGCAGCCCTCTACAGTGACTGTACTGCTGCAGCTGGGACCTGCTGCAGGTGCACTTACAGATCAAGTTTATTTTGCTGTTATAAGACATCATTTAACATAGTATAATATAGTAATATATAGTAACATTATTTCTCAAACATTTGAGGTGTGGGACTGGAGAGAGAGATACTGATCTCATATCTCTGATATTCAAGGGGTTTCACATTCTAAATTAAGCAAACTTTATTTGCCAAACCAAGGCTTTGATTTTTTAGGAGTTTTTTGTGGTGAACATGAAAGATACTGCATGATACTACATGATACATGATGCTAAATGACTTGCATTACTTGCATTACTTGCAAAGGGTGTAAAGCAGAATACACTCTGGATGGGATGTCAGTCCATTGCAGGTCAGACAGACAAAAACAAACACACACCGGGGTCAATTGTCCCAGCAGCCAGTTATTCTACCTGTATATATTTAGACTGTGGGAGGACGCAAGAGCAGTTAGAGGAAATCCATGTGAAACAGAGAGAACATGCAAACTCCACACAGCATCCTGGGAATTGAATTCTGGACCCCAGTACTGCCAAGCAGCAATGCCATAACTCCTACTCCTACTGCTCTCAGAATGACTCATGAGTGTCAGCTTCATAATAGTCATGAAAGTGTATATCACAGCTCTCTTACCCTGAAGTTTTCTCCCCACTTTTTCATGTGACACTCTTCTGATGCTGAATTTTGTCTCCTTCATTTACAAATGAGCTCAATACAGACAGTTTTTATTTCTTAATCTTTAGAAGAAATCAAAGAAATTCATCTGCAGTTTTATCAGCTCAGGAATACAGTGATGTCTGGGTCTGGCTGTTAGTACAATGTACCAGTTGTCTCTTTCATCCTTGTGGGGGCGCTGTGGAGTTGGCTAGTTCTACATGTCAGCCAGTTGCTATGGAAATGCAGTCAGACAGGGAACTGGCTTCACCTGTGGATAACCACGTCTTGCTGTACTTCGGTCTTTAAAAACAGTCTGAGCACAGTTTGTTTTCCTGGATCTGGTTGCAAAGGTAGACAGGTGTGAGGACTAGGTTTGTCCTGGGTACAGCTTATTTCTGAATATATTTGGACATTCAACATGACGACAAAAAGAAACAGTACAACTGTCTTATTTTGAAATATAAGGCAAAGATAACACGAACACAAGATTTCCTCTGTTGCAGTAAGAATATCTTGGACAGAATTCTGTACATCACAGCTGGTGATTGGCTGAGATGCTGTCAGGTTAAGTTCTGGTACCACCCTACAGATCTCCCACTGGTGGATCTTCCTTTGGGTGATGAACAGTGACCTTTGACCTAATTACCATGTCCAGATGGCTCTCTGCTAGACATCCAGCCACCAGTGGCAAACATCCATCATGGAGAGTACTGGGTCATCACTGTCCTGCGAAAGACAAACTCATCTCCCTCACTTCACCACACACAAAGAGCACCAGGTCACTCTGTGGTTAAGATCACAGCATGAGAGCCATATGGAGCTAAAGACAGGGGCATCTTCAGCTAAACTCATTCAAATCCAGACTCAAAACCTTCTTTAGAAAAGCCTTTACTTAACTGGTTCCATTCTTCACCCCTCTGCTTTTCTCAGTACCACCATCCTCGGTCTCCTCTGTATATTGTAATTGTTTTATCTTGTGTATTCTTTTTGTTTATTGTTGTTGTCTTTCTGTAAAGTGCGTTGAGAAGCCACCTTTAAAGGTGCTATATAAAATAAAGTTTATTATTATTATTATTATTACATTTTTGTGCCCTTTCTGCTTGGTCAAGGCACACAAAGATGATTAGAAAAGTATTAGAATGCTTCTGATACTTCTCTTTCAATGTAGAAAGAACATGATCACCAGAAAAGCTCACATACAAAAAATTGAATCAACAGGGTACTTATTAAACAGGTATTACAACATAAAATAAAAAATAAAAAAAAATCATCGGACTGTGCTATCAGAAACATTGTACGGGGATTTTGCAATTCAGATGTACTTTTAAAAAAAATAATTTCTATGACTTCAGATGGGAGAAACTGGTATTTATAGAATAACTGGTGCGTGGAAGGGGGTTCACAAACTTGCCTTCTGTACAAAAAACAAAATACAGAAATAAAAAGTTAATAAAAGTTTGGTAGTAAGGGATACTCCAATAGAATCTGCTAATTAAAATGGTATGATAATAATTTGAAAACACATCATTGATATCATAATGAACAATTGGATTGCTCTGATTGAAAATATTAATAATTATCTTTATTAGCACAATTAGCACAACAGAAGCAATCTTCACATATAGAATCATACAGTGTCTAGATGTCTAGATGCTCATCAATTACCATACAGTCAGAATGGTCCACACCTGCCTGCAGCTGTATTACCCTGAAATTCTGTGGCAGCTCACTGATGCTCTGCAGTTGTGAGCCTGGCCAGTACCTGGATGGGAGACTCCTGGGAAAAACTAAGGCTGCTGCTGGAAGAGGTGTTAATGGGGCCAGTAGGGGGTGTTTACCCTGTGGTCTATGTGGGTCCTAATGCCCCAGTATTTTGGCAAGTACTGTACACTATACTGCAAAAAGGCACCTTCTTTTGCATGAGATGCAAAACCTTTACCCATCATGGCCTCCTAATAACCCCCGTCTCTGAACTGGCTCCATCACTCTGCTCTCATCCCCATTGAGAGCTGGTGTGTGGGGAGCGGACTGGTGCATCATCCAGGTGGGGCTGCACACTGCTGGTGGTGGAGGGGATCCCCATGACCTGGAAAGAGTTTTGAGTGGAGTGTCCCAAAAAGCACTATTTAAGTGTAAGTGTTTTTTGTATTAATAGAGGGACAGACAGAACACTAAAGAGAAGGAACTAATGGAAAAAGACACAGCACTCCACAACACTTGCCAATCATTATATAGTAATAGTCCTATGAATTGCCACATTATTGGCAGTCATTTCCCTAAAGACCTATTAAAACCCACCTGAGATGTGGTCCCCAAGCTCCTGGTCTACATCTTAAATAACAAGTGGAACATCCTAGAAGATTCCCAACCACAGAATTACGTTTCCGAAATCCTACAAAATAGATCACCTTTCCATGGTAAGCACTTCTGGAAGTTCAGATGCAAAAAAAAATGTATGAATGCCAAAAATTGTCTTGACACATGTATGACAGTTCATGATAGTGAAAGCATATTTACTTGTATGAGAGAATAAATGTGATTTAACTTTTTGATACTGATATAAACTACAAGGTTGACAACAACCTTTATAGTCGATATATGTTATGAGATATAATATCATTAGTGTAAACGTATGTGATATAGATTAACTCTGATGTTATTAAAATGTTATGTTATTAGGAGGATTTGCTGGGCTACAGAGATCTGTATGGAGTACTGGCACACAGAAGGACACAATGGAAGACTTAATACTCCACATATAGTACTTGTTTGAATTGTATAATGTTAGCATGCCCAGAGGGGTTGGGCATCCTATTGACCTGGGAATCCTGGGATTGACCTTGGAACCCTAGAGTTTTTTTTTCTCCTTACGAAGGAGTTTTTGGTTCCTCTCCTCCGTTGTCTTCTAGTCTTTTTTTCTTGCTCTGTATTGTAATGTTATGTACTGTCACACAGCTTTGTTAAGTGCTTTAGGGCAACCTTGTTGTGAAAGGCGCCATACAAAAAAATTGAAATGGAATTGAATTATTAACTTTTATGTTATTAAAAGCCCACTTTTAAGCCCAGCAGTGAAATGACAGGTTGCGCCCCAAGCGCAGGACTGCAGGGATCTTTGGGAGACCAGAGAGATGAGATGGAGGTGAGGCAGCAAGCAGGAAGCAGAGAGCGAGAGATGTGTGGGCTGACTGGGTTGGGAGCGAGTGAAGGCTACAGTCTGCAGACTGGGACCTGTCTGTGGAGAAGGTGGGGAGACCAGCGTGAGAGAAGCTGTGTGGAAAGTAGACAGCAGGGTCAATGGGGAGAGATTGCCGAGAATAAACAGACAGAGGAATAGCAGGTTCTGTAGCAAGGCCAGCGGAGGACTGGGATCCCCAAGTGCTGCCAAGAGGACCACCAGGGGAAGGTGAGTCTCTGCTGGATCAGTGCTTTCAGAATGTTTAGAGAAAAAGCTGTTGTTTTTAAGAGGCATATATGCAGTGCCTAAATGTGTTAGAGCTCTAACATCAGAGTACTGGTCTAGCGATACATGCACTTCATATTATTTACACAAACTGTAACAACAGACCCAACCCTTGCAGATTGTACCTGTTCTCCCAGCTCAGGCCTTTTCTAACTGTCTGTGACAGGATTTGTATACAGGAAGGAGCTTTGCATACCTGTGCCGCCTCACTGCTCCAAACACTTTAAGACTCACAGTGTGGATCAGTCACTGTTCAGCCCTTTCAGAGTCACTGACACACACAGGACAATGATGCCACTGATTCTACTGCTGGGGACACTGGGGCTTTTTGCTCAAGGTGAGGATTAAAGAAAATACTTCTCTAATTCTATTATTTTTATTTTGTTTTCATTAATTTCACAATATTAACTGTTAAAAGTTAAAGTTTAAAGAACTGAATACATTTAGAATTAATCTAAAATGTAAAGAGATTCAACAGAAGAGTAGCAGATGTGTTTTCTGAGGCAAATTTATTTTTACTGTTTAAACAGTAAGTATTACCTTACTGTTTAAAAAAGTATGTATTATAATGAATTACTGGATAGGTGTTGACTTAAATATACTTTTTGATATCTGCAGTATACTGTATACCTGTTACGATATTATGTAAATAAGCTTTACAGAAAGGTGTAAAATAGCTAAAAGAAATTAAAATTACTTTGTTTTGTCTTGTTTTCAGAATCCAGTAGACAGGTTACTGTGACTCAGACTCCAGCAGTGAAATCTGTTCTCTCTGGACAGACAGTCACTGTGAGCTGTAAGACCAGTCCTGCAGTGTATAATAACAACTACCTAGCCTGGTACCAACAGAAATCTGGAGAAGCTCCTAAACTCCTGATCTATGCAGCAACTAGCCGTCAGACTGGGATCCCAGAGCGTTTCAGTGGCAGTGGATCTGGGACTGACTTCACTCTGACAATCTCAGGAGTCCAGGCTGAAGATGCAGCAGATTATTACTGTCAGAGTTACCCCCAGTGGTGGTGTGTTCACACAGTGTTACACAGCCATACAAAAACCTCCCTCAGCAGGACTGCACAGTGACTGGAGTGCTGCAGCTGGGACCTACTGCAGGTGCACTTAAAAAACTTTATTTTAAAATAAAAAAATCTGTATTTTTTACTACTATAAGTGATCATTTAACACAGTTACAGTATTGAAAGAACTGGGATTATATTGTTTCATCATTCTGACTGTGAGGCTGGAGAGGGATTCTAATATGTCATCTCTGATACTCAAGGTGTTTAATTTTCCTGCTCATGAGAAGTGTGTTCTCTGGTGACAACGAAAAAGTCCATCCATCCATTTTCTAACCACTATTTCCAGTACTTTATAAAGCACTTTTATAAACACACTCCAACAATGTGTTGTGGCTTCAGTGGAACACGGTTTACGTTTCCCATAATTCCCAAAAATAACTCTAAATTTGTCTACATTTATGGACAAGAAAGTGACCCCATGTGTATCATGCCAGGCATGGAATGATCAGAGTTGGTTTGTTGATGTGCGCCCTGAAAAAGTGTCTTTTTAATCATTTCAGTTTGGTTTTCTCATTGTGCACTTGGATTCAGGTCTTGTGCTCCTTGTTCCCGTCCTCTAGCCTCTTGTGGCTCAAGCTCATAAATGCTATAATTCATAACACCTTCTGTGACAAAAAATTTATGTTTTCAACATTTAAACCAGCTTTTCTTTTTATAAATTTGGGGTTTTACATTTGGGGAGTTAACCGCGGTGTCCTGGTCAAATGCCTCCCTGGCCTCCTTATAATCCCCATCTGTGAACTGGCTCCATCACTCTCCATCACTCTGAGAGCTGGTGTGTGGGGAGCCTACTGGCACACTCCAGCTGCTGGTGCTTCATCTAGGTGGGGCTGCACACTGGATAAACCAAGTCAGTTTATGCATGAGCTTTGCTTTTTTCATGTACAGCACTTTATCGTTGATCATACCTATTGAGTTGGAAATGGTGTTATGTCATTTGCGTCACGCCCCCGGAGGTCTCATTGCCCTCAATCAACTCCTTCACATTCCAGTGGAGTCTCTAATTAAATAATCAGACACACCCTCTCCCACCTGTCTACTTCAAGCAGCCTGACACTCCACTCCTTGCTCAGTATTAGGGTTTTCCTATCCAGAGCTACATCGTTCCTGTGCTTCTCTGCAAGACTCCTAGTTTTACTGATTGTGATGTCGGCTTGTTTACTGACTACTGTACGTCTCTTAGTTCATGATTTGATTGTTTTTTTCGGCCTTTTGACTCTGGCCTGGATTTTGGACTCATGAATTTGGATTTGTGTCTACAAGAAAATTTACGTTTAGAGGAATTCTGCATAGGGTCCTTAGACACGAGATCGTTACAGATGGTGCAGTTTTCAAGAGCTGCTAAGGCTGTTCCTACTAACCCTCCTTACCCTTGAATTGAAATACAATCGCATTGTTTTTTAACTCGATACATCCTTAAATGACAGTGAAACACCTGTGTTAAATGTGTAGATAATGTGGGGTTTGAAATTGAAATACATTCTGAAATTGTAATGTTACATTTGTGTGAACACTTGACAACTTTTATGAACCAATCAAAAATGATCATTTACAGTCTTTCACATGGGTTCTAAATATATGACAAATAACAAATGTAATAGAATATATTTGTGAAACGATCTGCTGTCTGCAATAGCTGATTCCTTCTTTCAAAGAGCTTAAAACCTTCTTGTTTAGAAGGGCCTTTGCTTAACCTTTGCTCCAACTTGTCACCTTTTGGGTTCGTTTAAATATACATCTTAAACACAGTTGAGCGTAACACAAGGAATGTGTTTAACTTAACTTTGTACTTGAAGGATTATTTAGCAGTTTGTTCGTAGGTCAGCCATCTTCGAACTCTTGCCAGCTTACTCTAGGGAGTGTCTCACAATTTCTAGACTAACTAGAACACAAGGGAGTGTGTTCAAACTACCTATCATGACACTACCGTATTCAGTAACCCCATCTACTTTATCTTCTCACTGTGTATTTTCATTGTTTATATCTTTTATATTTTTTATTGTTGTCTTTCTGTAAAGTGCTTTAAGAAGCCACCTTTAAAATAGCTATGTTAAATATTTTTTTTAATCAGATGAAATTAGATGAAATGTGAAGTTATTACTAATGGTAACTGGATGATAAGATGGAAAATAGACATAAATAGAAAGGATTTAATAAAAATATTAGGCATCAAGGTTGATGGGTTGGGGTCAGGTAGTGTAAACTGGGTAGATGTACAGTATGTGCACAAAAGTAATGGTGCAAACCGACAGGGTTCCATGACATAGACAAAACTGCCACAAGAACCCCAGCTGTGCACCATATAAAACTATTCACCTATCCTTATCCTGTTTGAAAGACTCCACTTTACCCACGGGCTTTAGCAAAAGCCTTTCCCTTGATCCTAAAGCATTACAGTGTCTACTCTCCTCTCTCCCTAAACAGCAGGAGCTAAGACACAGCCTGTAGCTTATGTACAGATGCAGCCATTCAAAGTGCGCGTCACAGACACGTACCGCAGGTGACGTCGCTCAGTATGACGCAAGATGACGCGTGGCACCGCAGTACGTGATTGGTTGACCGACAGGGGCACTCGTGGTCCGTTGGTCTGTCGTAGAAAGACTTACAGTAAAAACGTCTTTGCTGTGCCCGTTGTAGATATTGAATTTTACCACTGAAGGGAAATCTTAGTAGCTGAGCATAAAAAGAATAGGAGCATACTGTAACGCGTGTGAAGGCCATAAACGATATTAATTTTGGAACATAAACATACAGTATATACTGTAGCTGGTCTTGGTACTTTAAAGAAAAAAATACACACCAGTATTCCATTTCTCCCTAAACATTTTAAGCTTTGAAGTCTTTAACTAACATGATACCGGAGTCAACAAGCATACTTTTAGAATTTGATTAAAAGGGAATATAATATGGAATCGCGTATCTAAAGAATTTAATAACGGTATTCGTGTGCTGCGACAGGGCTGTGTAGGGCTTTTTCGCCTACCTGTTCATGCGAGCTGTCTTCTAGCCGACTGGTCTAGGTGCGTGACTAGCAACTGGGAGGTTGTGTGATCGAATCCAGCTGGTGCCGGACTTTTCTTTTAACAAACATTTCTTCGAAAAAATAGAATAGCGATATTATGGACAATAAATTGACTTTTATATTTCAAAATATCGCAACATGAACGATATTTGCGATATTTTGAACATATCTTCCCTTCTGACAGCGGTTCCTCCTTCTATTGTGTGTGTGTGTGCAACAGAGTAAATTTTTATAGAGAAATGGAGGCTGGACAGTATGCGTTACAATATAAACATTTATATTGATTTAAATCGTGTTCTGATTTAAATCGCAAACGCGTGTTTAATTATGTGTTTTTTAATCATAATCAGGCTAATGCATTTCTACATTTTCTGTATGAACCAGCTTAGAGGTTCATACAGAAAGACAGCTTGTGTTTAAATTGAGTGTAAGGTAATTTATGCTTCTAAAGTCATGGTCAGCATTTATTATTGTACTGTGCTGTAAACTTTTTCTGTGCCTAGTCACATTATTTTATAGCGTTTTTATTGCGTTATTAAATCCGGTGGCGCTGTGTGTTAGAGTAGTTTCCTGACTCCCTTGTCACATGGTCTGTGATTGAATCCCATAGAACTATGACTTTATTTTTTAACAAACATTTCTTTGAAAAAATGAAACGTTTCCCTTGGTCAGAGATTAAATAAAACCTCACTCGCACCAAACAAATTTATATTTCTAAATATCACAAAATACGTTCATTGTCTTCCAATCGAGTCGAGTTGACATTGGAAGCCTGCCACACCCGGACTGTTAAACCAACGCATTAGCACGTCAAAGCCCATCGAGGGTATTGAGCCAGTATTGCCTTTAGTATTCCCCCCTCTCCCCTCAATTCAATTCAATTCAAGGTGTTTTATTTGCATGACAGATGGGTACAAGCAGTGTTGGGTATGTATATTGTAACGCTTACGGCAGACAGGCACTGTGTAAGAGCCGGCGCACCAGAGCAGCGCACCGAGGGAGCGTCTGCATTTCTAACTTAGTTTTTAAAATTAGTCAAGCAATATGAAGCATCTCCTTTTACTTAGTGCCTGAGCATAAAAAGAATAGGAGCATACTGCAACGCGTGTGAAGTCCATAAACGATATTAATTTTGGAACTTAAACATACAGTATATGGCTGGTCTCGGTACTTTAAAGAAAACATACACACCAGTATTCCATTTCTCCTAAACATTTTAAGCATCGAAGTCTTTAACTAACGCGATACCGGAGTCAACAAGCATACTTTTAGAATTTGATTAAAAGGGAATATAATATGGAATCGCGTATCTCAAGAAATTAATAACGATATAATTATATTCATGTTGCAAAAGAACTGCAACGGACATAAAAACTCCCTTGCTTTTAACAGAGCGTTCCATAATTTCTAACTACGAAAATGCCAGGTGAAAGGATTTGTAAACATATTTTGTTAAAGCAAGTCAGAACCCATTCAGAGCCTACATTACATTTTAGCGTTTCATTCTGAGCAGAAGACCCTCACACCTGAAGAAGGGGGAGGTGTTTTTCGCTGGAAATCTCGCCTGCTTCTACTTTACAACCGGAGTGCTGGCTGTGACGAATTAAACCGGTATTACAGGTTACAATCACAGACCATGTGACATGGGAGTCAGGAAACTAACACAGCGCCACCAGATTTGATAACGCTATGAAAACGCTATAAAATAATGTGACTAGGCACAGAACAAGTTTACAGCACAGTACAAAAATGCTGACCATGACTTTAGAAGCATAAATTGCCTTACACTCAATTTAAACACAAGCTGTCTTTAGCCCTCTAAGGTGGTTCATACAGAAATGTAGAGATCCAGGCTCAGAACACACAGCTTCATTAGCGAATACATATGCAGGACAACTAGAGAAGACGTTTTACAGAGGATGGATTTTTAGAAACATCCCATCAGTGACATCACTGAAGTCAACTCCTAGGTACTGTAACTGTCGTGTGGATAGTTTCACAAGAATCAGACAAAGGTTTAAGCATCGCTTGTTCTAGATAAAACTGCAAAAAAAAACAACAACCCATAATGTACTTCTTTGCGGCTCTGTTTGCCCAAATCATATATTCACAACGTGAAATCTAGAAAATAATATTACGTAACCAAAATCCGCAATATGGAAACAGAACCTGTGTAATTGTTGATAGATGATGTACTCGTAACATTTTTTCAAGACGAACTACAACATTTAAAAAATGACTTGTATGTACTTGATATCTCTAATCAATCCACGGGTCCCAGCACGAAACGAAAGTAAAACGCATACCGTTTCGCGCTTCTTATTAGTTGCTCAAAAGTAATTTGACCGTATGAAATGCATAATATAAACCTAGAAACATATACGTGAGTAGTACTTAAGCACTGTAGTATCGGTGTTAAGACATACCTCTCAAATACTGTAAATCAAGTTAAAAATATCTCAAGATTCTGGTCATAATGAAACCATGTTTCGTGTATGTTTTCTTTAAAGTACCGAGACCAGCCATATACTGTATGTTTATGTTCCAAAATTAATATCGTTTATGGCCTTCACACGCGTTGCAGTATGCTCCTATTGTTTTTATGCTCAGCTACTAAGATTTCCCTTCAGTGGTAAAATTAGATATGAATATTCAATACTTAAACGGGCACAGTTAAGACATTAAATATATATATACATACTGTATACAGTACAGTTTGCATACGGTAATATGTTTATGTCCCTAAATCAATCTCTTTTATGAGCATGTGAAAGGCATGGTGAATCACTGTACTTTGCATGATTGGAAAAAAATGCGTGATTGCGAAATGCTGTGGCGTTACTTTTACAAAGACGGTCAATGAAAAAAAGAATGTGGACCAGGGCAATACTTTGAGTTTACAGCTTGTCCAAGGTCATTTATTATTAATACTATTATTAATATCTTCGTTAAAGACTTTGATGGCTACAGCTCAAACATGAGAGGTTGAGCTTTATTAGCTCCACCTTGCGGAAATTCCGGATACTATTATTTTGCTAGCGGTATTTACCGGTAACTCGCGGTATTTACCGGTAGCTTGCGGTAGACTGCGTACAGCATACCGGAAAATAATGCGGTATCGCCCGCGCATTTTGAATGGCTGCATCTGTACACCTGTCTACTCATATAACCTGATAATAAATTCACTGGGATGTGGAATTTCTCGCTGGACCAATCACATGAGCTCCAGTGGCATTCAAGTCACACAGGGCACTAACCAGGCAGTCAGGCAAGGTGTGTCCAATTCTCACTCCCAGGAGAGGCCCTGGACAAAGCCTTGGATTGAGCCACCACAGAGTGGAAAGAGTGTTTATAGCATCAAGAGCAGGAGGTAACTCTTTACACACAGAAGTGTGGGTGTGTGGAACAAGCTGTCATAGCTACAATGTTGAAGGTGATTCTAGTCAAGAAGAGGATGGATGAGCATCTCAGATCATTAAAAAATCACCACTTAATTTGGCTGTCCCATTCAATTTTATGAGAGCAATATGGTTGAGGTGCATTCTAAAAGGGCAAAACAGCAGTTGTCTAATGCTAAACTGCTCATCTTGCTCTGTCATAACACACAGCACCAAACCTGTGTTTCCAGCACTGACTGGCTACAAGTGCTGCTGAACCCAGGAAGACAATTTGCATAGAAGAGACACTTTGCATTGGCAGCACATGCTTCAGTGCTCTGGGAATGTTTATAGCCCTGTGAGTTTAACACTTCATGACTGAGAGCTGCCCTTCATGGCAACAGAACCCACAGCAACAATGACTTTCATCACCGTCTTCCTCTGCACGCTACTCATCTCTGCTCAAGATACAATATAAAACTTGGCTGGATGCTGACTTAAAATTTTTTTTAATTAATGAGGGAGGATATGGCTTTTAGCTTATTATGTTAAGAAGCTTTACAAAAAAGTGTAAAATAGCTGAAAGAAACTAAAGCATTCACATTATTTAATTGCTGCATTTCCTGTATTTTGTCTTGTTTTCAGAATCCAGTGGGCAGGTTACTGTGATTTAGACTCCAGCAGTGAAATCTGTTCTTCATGGACAGACAGTTACTATGAGCTGTAAGACCAATCCTGCAGTGTATAATAACAACTACCTAGCCTGGTACCAACAGAAAGCTGGAGAAGCTCCTAAACTCCTGATCTATCTTGCAACTACCTGTCAGACTGGGATCCCAGAGCGTTTCAGTGGCAGTGGATCTGGGACTGACTTCACTCTGACCATCACAGGGGTCCAGGCTGGAGATGCAGCAGATTGTTACTGTCAGAGTTAACATCAGCCCAGTGGTAAAGCTCTGCTCACACAGTGTTACACAGCTGTACAAAAACCTCCTTCAACAGGGCTGCACGGCGACTGCACTGCTGCAGCTGGGACCTCCTGCAGGTGCACTTACAAGTTTATTATTCTACTGCAAGAGATCATTTAACACAGTTACAGTATTCAAAACACTTTGATTATATTATTTATCATTTCAATCATTTTGACTTTGAGGCTGCCGAGAGAGATACTGATCACATCTCCCATCTCTGATATTCAATGGGTTTTGCTTTCTTGCTCATGGGAAGTGTGTTCTCTGGTGGCACCAAACAGTCCATCAATCCATTTTCAAACCACTGTATCCAGTACATGCAGCAAAGCATTCTAAACTAAGTAAACTTGATTGCCAAACCAAGCCTTTGTGTTGTTAGGGATTTTTCTGGTGTGCTTGAAATATTCAAAGATACGAAAAAAGATAAAAACCATACAAACACATACAGTATATACAGAATACAGTATGATGCTACATGACTTTCATTACTTCCAAAGAGTGCAAGAAAGGATACACTCTGAGGGAGTCCATTGCAGGACAGACAGAGACAAACACTCACGCCAGGGTCAATTTTCCCAGCTCTCAACTAGCAACCCACCGAAGCTAAGCAGGGTGGAGCCTGGTCAGTACTGTACGTGTTTAGGAGACCTCCTGTGAAGCTATGGTTGCGATGGTTGCTGCTGGAAGAGGTCTAAGTGGAAACAGTAGGGGGTGCTCACCCTGCAGTCTGTGTGGGTCCTAATGCCCTGGTATAGTGGCGGGGACACTGAACTGTAGTGGGTGCCGTCTTTCGGATGAGAGGTTAAACCGAGGTCCTGACTCTCAGTGGTCATTAAAGGTCCCCGGGCATTTCTTGATAAGAGTAGGGAGTTATCCTGGTGTCTGGGCCAAATTTCCCCCCTCTGCTCTTACCGTGGCCTCCAAATTGTCCCCATGTATGATTGACTTGCACTTACCCTGCGATGGACTGGCACCCTGTCCAGGGTGTACCCTGCCTTGCACAGCTTCACCGCGATCCTCACCAGGAAAACCATGCGATATAACTCAAACAACGCACACACACAGGTACTAATACACGAGGATACATTTATTAATACATAGAATATGCATGTAAACCTAACAGATCTTATCGTGAGGGTTATCAGAATACAAAAGGTATATATTCAGTCAGTTACGAAGAGTTACACATATCAAGAGAACATACGTTCAGTATATCATTCATTTAGACCGTTTCGTAAATGAACTTGGTTATAACTTCTACATTGGATACTCAAAACAAGTACATAACTCTTAGGAATTAAATTGATATCAACTGGTTGGGATAACAATTGAATTTTCGAGCTGTAATGCAGTGAAGTTGAATACTCATCCAATCTCTGGGGATTCAGATTCCTGCGGGCTCTCTGGCTCTGTGCCAGGCTGTGCTGTGCGGCTTGCGATGGTGCGCTGCTGATGCTCACTGAAAACCGGCTAGTTAGTGTTGGCTTTAACTAGCAAGAGTTTGTGCACAGGAGAAAAGATGACTGTGGGTCCCAGCAAGTCAGGAAGAGGACCGGTTCGTTTCTGATGAAGCGCTAGTTCTGAATAGTGATTCAGCTGTCCACAGTTCTGACCTGTTCACGAGGCTTGCTGCTGATGCTAACCTCGGGTGGATCCTCGGGTTACTCTCTGGCAACCTCCGCTCTAGACTCTTAGAACAAAGCAAAGTTCTGGCACTCGGACACACTGGCCGTTACGTGGTTGTCCGGGCTGAGTTTCAGGATGGTCAGGAGGCGCGCTGCGAGAATGTCCTGCCCTTGGGAGCCTTTCTGCTCCTGGGCCGTCCTGCCCTGGAATTGTCTCACACCCCTGGAATTCTCCTCCGAATTCTCTTTCAGAATTCTCTTCAGGCTCTCTGTGTTGCCTGTTTTTACCTGGAAGAACTTCAGCTCGTTCATTGACTGAAAGTTTCCTGGGCATCAGAGACCCACGTGGGTTACTCGGCCCTACCAGTCCCTGATTGGTTGATCGAGGTGAGATATGAGTTACTTACTCCTGACACTTAGGAATGCAGTCCAGATGTCCATCTGGCACTCCCTAGACAGATAGGCGCCAATGGATGACCATTGATCATGATAGCCAGGCTTAGCTAAGTGCATCCCCATTTGGGAGCTGTCCCTTATCAAAAGAAAACATCTTTAAATCAGCCTGCATGAATAGTTTCTCTGTGGCTGCACCACAGAGATGAAGAGAGAGATGGGGCCTCATTTAGGAAAGCACAGCAACACTTAATTCTTAACACTTAGTCTTATTAACAAGCATTGCCGCTACATCAGCTACTAAAATTTCCCTTTAGTTGTACAATTCCATTTAACTATTCAATACTAAGCAGATTAAAACATGCACAGTAAAGAGATTAAATGATTAAATCATTTCACTAACAACCAATTCACCACGAGTGCCCCTGTCGGTCATTTTGGCCAGCCATATCACGTACTGCGGTACACCGCGGTGAACTGTGGGTAATTTCACATGGTACGTGGTTGTACTGTGCATTTTGAATGGCTGCTTCTATACAAATGGCCTATGATGGATCACAAAGGCCATGCAATAGGGGCCTAGCACCGCCCTTGCTCACACTGACATTGTTATATCAGTACAAAATTGAATTAAGAGAATTCTCCTGGACAGCAGTCTTGACAGAATGTGTCATAGTGTGGAATTGAACCCAGGAGGCAGCAGTGTTCACAGATACACCACCATATCATCCAGGTCTTTACAAACATTGTATTTAATATCAAAGAAAACTGCAGAAAAAGTGCCAGGACCGATCATTGCATCTTTACTAGTTTGGAGCTGAAATGCAAAACCTTATGAGTAAATTAGCAAGAAAGAATGGATAGAATGTGTGGATGCAGAGTTTATTCGCGAGTTTATTTGAGAATAATTTTGTAAAGATGAAAACTGTGCTTTCTGCTGTGCTCTTGAGTGTATACAGTGAAAAGTGTTTAGTGAATACAGAAGTCACAGATGAAAAACATATCCAAAAAGCCAAAACCAAGAATCTCTAGCCGTGCAAGGCAGGATCATAGATCAAACACTAATAATTCAGAAATTACAATAAATATTAATTAGTTTCCATTAGTCTAAAGTCCTTGTTGACAACAGTGCCATGTTGTTTATACATGTACAATGTGTTATTTGGGAATTTCTTTTGTGTTCAAATTGTTTATTGGGTTTTGAGGTAAAACAAAGAATATTACTTGATATTGTTTACCATTCAATAATGAACAAACCTGAACAATCATCATGGTATGACAGATATAGTACCTAAACAAACTGTATAAATCCAACAATAATGTAACAATAATGTAAAAACAGAAAGAAAGATGGAATCCAGAGGTGTGAAAAAGAGAACCAAAGGGAAAAGAGAAAAAACACCAGAAAAGAGAAGTCACAATCTTCAATGTTTCATATGTTTGGGTCCAACTTCAAACTCTTTAAATTGAAAAAGGACTACCAGGCAGAACAAAATTTTACAGTTGAGCCACAGAGGGAAAACCATTTTTTTCCAAGGTGGAGCAAAATCAAACAGCTCACTGAATATTACATAAATTGGGATATGAAGGGCATCAAAGATAGCTATAAGAGGAGAAGTCTCAAGGGACAGAAATAAAATTTATAAGATTTAAATATATATTTCCAAGATGCTTCCAGTGGTGAACAATACCAGTACATGTGGAAGAGAGTAGCAGTGCCCTGCTTGCACTTATCACTTATCAAGAATTGATGTCTGGGAGATGTTTAGCCAGTTTGACCTAAGAAAAGTGGATGCAGTGATCTGCTGTATATGGAACTGTATTAAACCAAGCCTTGCACATTCAGCACATAAGAAATGTATTTGAGATTTTGGATTAGAATGTTTCTTCAGAACGTTCAAATCCTAAATCCAGTTCACATAGAAATTTCACAGTAGCCAAATAATGCAATCTAGAGACAGTATAGCACAATAAATTTTGGAAAAAAAAACTTTAACTTTAGGAGTTAATTTAAGGATAAAATCAATAGCTGAGTCTGCAGAGAGTGGGGAACTGTTGGATCTGAAGGTACAGAAAGAAATGTGACAGCCATCAGTGAATAGGTCTCTGCAAGGTGTACTGTAGAGTAACACCTCTGCTGCTCCAGAAGAGGACTATCTGGTCTATAACAGATGGAGGAAACAAATGCTTTACATGAAGAGGAGCAAAAACTTTGAGGGACTGAAATCCAAAGCGTTTTCTAAACTGAGGCCAAATCCTAAGAACTTAACCAGGGATTTACTGGGAAATTGAGACAGGAACATATAGTACCAGGGCAGGTGGTGAAGAGGAGGACTCTTCCATACATTACCAAGATGGCCAGTGCAACTGTGTATGGTGTAATAGTATAGGTCTTTAGACTGCCTTTTCATCAGCTAAAGGTTTGATACCTCGAGAGGAGATAGAGAAACAGTGTAGTCACCTGAAAAATGTGGGATGTTCTCTAAGATGAGAAAGAGAGAGCCATAATTTCTCTATGGGGTTTAGAGATGAATAGAGAGTACCTTAGCTGGGAAACCAGCGGCGTGGTTCTTGGGTGAACAAAGGGGAGCCACATGAGAATGTTATATAGGGGTCTTACCTGAAAGCTCAGGTGGTGCTGATGAGAGACATTCTCACGCGACAATCAGGGAGAGAGAAACTATTTTGAGGGCTACCTTGGTGGTGTAAGGGCCCCTCTAGTGGTGAACAGAGGAAGCTTTTGTAGCGGCAAGGCTTATTAATAATACAGGAATTAAGTTTGCTGCTACCTTGCCAGTCTCTCTCTCCCTCATCTCAGTGGTGCTGGATACAGAGAGGCCATTCCATTTGGTTCACATTTAAGGTGTTTTTCTAGATGATAGATAGATAGTTTCCTGATAAGGAACAACTCCCAAGGCTGAGATTCACCAGCCACCCTAATAAATGGTCATCTCTGGTGCCTTACTGTCTGGGAGATTCCTTGGGAGAGTCGCATCCCAGGTTGTTTACAACCCTAATGTCAGAAAGCATGGTTACTTATCCTCCTCGATCAGCCAATCAGGAACTGGTAGGGCACGGTAACCCCACGTGGGTCTCGAATGGCCGCGGAACATTCAACCAATGAACGACCGTAGTTCCTCCAGATTAAACACGCAACACAAGGCCCAGAAGGGGTGTTCTGCTAGTTCTCCTGTTTTGAAATAAATTAGTGTTTGGTTATTGTTTAATTAGTGTTTAACTGAAAAGTGACTGGATGTAATTGGGCACAATAACACATAGGGTAAGGGAACTAGAGTGGAGCCAAAGAAAAGAAAATAATAAACAAAATGGAGCTGGCTAAGAAAGTGAGGGAAAGCTAACCTGACTACAAAAGAAAACCCAAAACACATGGTCTTCAACACCCTAGCTAACCTCCACTGACTACCCAAAACCAGACAAATGGCACTCACCCGTCCTAAACTAGTGTTACTAATACAAAAATCAACTACATGTGTGCAAAATGTACCCAACAACCTGAACTAACTCTATACACAAAAGTTCACACAAATACACAAGTGAACACGAATACAATATAGCAAAATAAGGATAACACAAACAAACGAAAGTACAAAGAGTCAAACAGAAACCAACAAAACAACAAAGCCGAAGCTAAACTAAAAACACACACACACAAAGCAAAACAACAAACCAACAAAGCCAAAGCAAAACCAAAAGCGAAGCAAAAACCAAAGCCAAGCGGGACCAAACTCAAACAAAAGGCCTCTTCTTTCTGAAAACCTCCATGTTTTATACCGAATAAGAAGAGTTGTGATTGGTCGAGAAACTAATTGAAGATGATGTCATATGGAAACAGTGGTGTAATGATGGACCAATGGGGGAGGGAGAACAATCAAAGTCCAAAGTGTGGGACAAAACAACAAAACACACATAGACCACACACTGGGACGTAACAATGGGCTTCCTTCATGATGAGTCGTGTTAACTTCCCACTGCAGTGTGTGGCAGATGGTTGTGTCACGAAACCTGAAGACGTCCACTCGTCATTACACCACTTTGCCTCATTTCTATATACAGTACTGTCTCATTTCTGTTAGTGATTAAATCTACTAATGTTGTGTTATCTGCATATTTTATTGTATTTTCAGACTCCAAAAAGAGACACAATCACTTGTGTATAACAAGTGGAGGTGTGGTGACAGTACACAGCCTTTGGGGGGCACCTGTATTCAGAGTCATAGACTTAGAAAGCATGTTACCCATCTTCACCACATGCTTCCAATCTGACAGACAATCTAGGATCTAATGGCATGATGGAATGCAGGAAAAGAGATCATCCTCTGTTTACCTATTGGCCCTGCATGCAAACTGGTAAGGGTCCAGCTCAACACTGAACAGATGGTTACAAAGCAATCGCTTCCAGAATTCCAAACTTTTTAGTAACCAAGGTCAGTGGTCAATAACCACAAGCCCATAATCATTCAGGGAACTGTAGGCAGGCAATGTTGGTTAACTGCTGTCGAAGAAAACTCAGTCTTCACTCAGGTTAAGAGACTGTCAACAGAGATCTTTAATTCAATCAGCTGAAGGGGAGCATATCACAGAGAAAGGGTTTCCCCTAGCACTCAAGACATGCTCGCTGGACTGAAGTTACACTTTCCTTTTTATACATTAAAAGTAGGCAAGACTTTAACATATCAAAGGAACATACAGGGAAAGGGGCAGTGTCAGAAGTCAAACAAACAGGACAGGAAGATGCCATTTGGCATCCTGCAATCTGTTTCATTTCTCTCTGGTTGAATGGGTGTGAAGAGTCACAGGCTTTAGTTTGCAGAAAGGCGGTGGTCTTAGGTGCGAACTGAAAACGTTTCCCACGCATAGTCACTGTCTTGACCTTTTCACTCGGTCTTCCACACTGCAATGAGAGCTATCAGAAAACGTAATGAGCTCAAATCTGGCCCTAGGATGAACAAACAATGACGTTTCTCCAGATATACCTTTTTTCTGTCTCAGAATCTGATATGATCTTTCAGTGACATTTTTCTTACTCTGTCAGTGTGATGAAGTGCTACAGTAATATTTCACCCAGCATACACAGGTCTGTGTGCCACACTGTGCTTGAACTATGGTGTTACAGTGATGAGCTCAGAAGCAATGGGAAATTAATGTCATTTCTATTCCTTTATATTTTTATTGGTATTTATTTTATTGTAATGTACCTGAAGCATTGAAAACCTATTTAGAAGTACACTTCATATTCAGCTATTTCTGTTATTATAAATGGATGTGATGCCACAGATTATCTATATATAGGATTGACCTTTTGAACTAATTTGATTTTATGTTGTTAGTGTCGGGTTGGGTCTGGCTTCTCAGATTAACAGGTTAATAGTAGTGAAATACTTTACATAAACCTATAAGGGTAGTTTTCTTTGTAACATAATGTCCTTGTATTCTTAAATTTAAAAACGGGAAAAAAATGGAAATAAAACAGGAAAACAAAATTGCATATTTAAGGTACTGTATTTCAGAACTAAAACCACATGTTTAAAATATGATACAGTATGTAACAGATCTGAATGCTGTAAGAGTTTATGGACTTGTAAGCCTCTTCACTGGTACCTGTATAAAAAAGGTTCAGCTACTGAGCCATTTTCAGCCACTGAGTCATTTACAACTGACAATACCTTAAACAATACAGGGAAGGTAACACTGATTTAAATTTGGTAATAATTTACAGTAATTCAGTCGGGAAAGCACAGCACAGTGAAAGTGAAAGTCTGCGTAGCTGTTCTGTGTTTGATTCCAGAGTGGGGCCCTCTGTGTGTGTGATTTGAATGGTCTCCCCAAGTTCATGTGGATTTGTACCATGTTCCACACACCCTAAGTCTCTGAAATATCTTTATGTTGCTGTGTGTGAGTGTGTCCTGTACAGGGTGTGCTCTGTACTAACTGGAAGGCCTTTGTGTCAGTATGACCCTGAGCAGGAATAAGCAGTTTTCTTAAGAGACAACTTCTCTAGGGGATTAATGAAGCTTGGATTGAATTTCTGTGAAACTGAAACTCCTTTTTCCTTATCAAGTGATGTACAGATAATTTCCTGTTTTTTAGGATCATCTATCTATATTGATGGTTCCACAATTATGCAATGAAGTTGCTGGCTGATTTTATTTTGTTGCACTTTAGGAAAAATGGCTTTACAGTACCTACAACTATTGCAAAAAATACAGCAAAAGTTCTTGTTGCCTAAAAAGCTTTATTACTATCTATTATATCCTCTATTAAAACAGAGAGTGTTCAGTGTGTAACAAACAGTGTATTTCCAATGTGCGTATTTAAAGTTTCCATCTGCTGTCACGTTATGTATTCTATGTAGTATAAAGTTGAAACCATCTTACTAATTAGGGATGATCCTATAGTTAGTACAAAGTTTATTACCAAACGTCCTTATGCTGGTTTCATCTAATTTTCTTATCTTTCTTAAGCTGCAGCATAGTATACATTTAATATATTGACCTCCCACGTTTTATTTTCATTTAAATATTCTGTTATTGGTAACATGGACAATATATTTAAAATATAAAATCTATTAATATTTAAATACATTAAAATGTATTTAAATGCACCCTTATGACACTCTATAGGTAAAGAATGTAAATATATATGTTTAGAAAAACATTAAAACACTTATTTTATGTAGGTCAGCTAAGAAGAAACAAAATCAGAACTAGAAATGACTAGTTTTGCTTTGGGTGTGCTGAAACGTGTAGTGAATTGCACAACTACCTAACAAGTAAAGTAAATTCTAAGAAACTTATACCTAGTTTCTAAAAAATACCTAGCATGGAAGGATTTTATATCCATTGATGAATGTCATTTAAAAACAGATGACAAAACATGAAATCACTTATCACTTACAATTTACTCAACGTTTTAATTCTGTGAATAACTTCAAATACATGAGCAGTGACCTGTGCTGTGGACTGATATGCTAGCTGGGTCATATTTTGAAATGCTCCCCCAATTGTAGCATATTGGGGGAGCAGTGTTTGGGGGGATAACTGGAGCAATCTTTTGTATAGTAGTAGTATTGCTGGGAGCAGGCTTAGGGGCTACACAAGGGGCCAGAGCTGTAACAAAAAGACTGGAAGCCTTAGGAGCAGGCTCGATAGAGGATGCCACAGCAGAGTCAATGATGACTGTAGCAGGAGGGATTGTTGCATTTTCTCTTGGAGGAGATAATTGGGTCCTTTAAGGGATAATAATAGGAGCATTAACAGCACCGATGATGGGGGTTAGCCTTGGAGAACTGATGGCTACAATAGTGTTGGTGTCAGCTGGGGCCCAGGCTGGTGCTTATGCAGCCATGCAGGCAGAGCTAGCCACCAGACAGGGGGCTGCAGGGTTGTTGTTAGCTTCATTCTTCTCCAAACCTGGAGCAATTTTAGAAGCCCTGCTGATGGGAATAGTGACAGGGGAGGTCATGTATGAGTCTGTTCAAGGGATGAAGCTGAACACAAATGCAGCACTGATAGAGGCAAGAAGCTCAGGATCTGTTACAGGACAAATAACAGCAGTGGTACTGATAGCAGTTATAAAGATTGTCATCTATTTATACAGACACATGACAGAATCAAAGGGAGGACCCTCAAGTGTCAAAGAAAAATGTTAATAGGTTTTTACCAAACTGGCATTTGAAAAACGATGCGTTATAATCATGCAAGGTCTTTATTGAACCAAGAATGCCTTCATAATAAAGTATGATTACTTGGAAATTAAAATGGGATAGATCTGTTTCCAGGGTGGTTTTCCAAGTATTATTATAATGTAATTATAATGACTCATGTTAGTTTGAAGTGGGAATAAATAAAAAGATACAGTAAATACTTTCACTTCACCAATGGTTTATTTAGCAGAACTTCACTGTAATCTGTAGCGGCAATGCTTATTAATAAAACAGAATTAAGTGTTGCTGTTCCTTTCCGAGTGAGGCCTCTCTCTCATCTCTGTGGTGTAGGCCACAGAAAGCCCATTCATATATGTGTACTGATTTAGGAATGTCACCTTTCTCATAAGGAACAGTCCCAGGATGGGATGCGTCCAACTAGTCATGATGTGCCTAATTAGTCATAATGGACGGCCATTACTGGTGTGTCGTTGTCTAAGTGAGGGTCTAATTCCAACTGTTTATTAGAGGTCATGGTTACTCATTCCTAAAGTTGACCTAATGAACTAATCAGGAATCTGCAGGATGTGAAAACTCATGGCCAATCACCAACCTCCAGTTAAAAGGCGATGCACAGAGCTCAGAGCCTGGTCCTCTGTCCATTCTCACGCTCAACTCAAACTCAACCACATAACTGCCAGTGCTGAGTGCTGGGACTTAAACGTGTGTTCCAAGAGCCAAGCCAGGGGGAACCCCGTACGTAAAGAGAATTCTGTCTGCGGTCAGCTTGTAGGAAAGACTTTGTGAACCGCTGGCAGCAACCGTGGATGCCTGCCTGGTCAACGGAGCATACAGCTGGAGTTTTGTCGACATCTGAATACCTTTATTCAGAAGTAGCTGCTACACCACAAGCAAACTGAGTTTCTTCCCCCAAAAAAGTGACTTGCTTAGACCACGCAAAGTCACCCTCTGTGCACAGAGACTTTTTCCTAGATCAGCCCAGACTATAACTAGAGCTCCTTGGAGAGCAACACTGTCTAGCATGCCACTGCAACAGAATCTCTCCCTCCTCCTTCTGACGATTCTGGACCAGAACTGGGTGGCACCAGGCCAGAAGATCGCCGCTTGGACATCGCTCTGTCAGCGGTTCCTTCATTGTTCGTGATGGGAGATCTAAATTCATAGAACTGGATGAGTATAAAAAATATTCTACATTGCCAATCAAGAATTCAACTGATATCTCAACACAGGTTGATATCAGTTTAATATTCATGAGTAATGTATTTACTTATGAGTATCAAATGTAGAAATGCATAGTTCTGTTTTGCATCTCTTCATGGTTAAAATATCTTGTATTCAGGCAGACTGTTATATGTTTTTATATGCATGATTTTCTGTATTAATAAATGTATAAAAAATTATGTGTATCTGAACCCGTGTGTGTGTGTCGCTGATTGTTCTGACAATTTTGATTCCCTAATAGCCAAAAAGAATCAACGTGTAATTTACTGTGTCAATAAACTGTCTTAGTAAATTCACAAAACTCCTACAAATCAATTGCCATTTCATTGTAAGTCTTTTTAGGAATTTGTGTGCACATATTACTGTATGTATAACATTACAGTCAGTTTATGCTTATTTATGTTTTAAGCACTGAGCTACAATAAAATATCCTAAAAATAAAGAGAAAAGGTGTAAAGAGATCTAACTTAATGTAAATTCTCTGCAATTTAATGCATGATAGATCAGATTCTACTCATATGACAGTATAGAAAAGACCTACTGAACTATTTTATTGTTTCATGACCAGTTTCTAAGAATTACTGTCCACTTGATAGTCTGTTGTTAAAATTGGTTTGTGCACATTGTGAATGAGAACTTCTGAATGAGACCTGATGGTTAGAATGGTTGCTTGAACCTCCAGGTAATCATGTACTGTATGTGCACAATGTACTATATTCTACAAGAGCTGCAGATGTTACCTGGTGGGTCCTGTTGAGCTACGATGTGTCCTAGATGTCATTGGAACACTTAGGGAAAGTATAAAACAGGTCTTGTGATCTAGTGATAATCACCATAGCAATCCTTAAATGATTGAGCCCCCTGAAAGCATGACCTGGTTATGATAGTTAACACAATGCTTATAAACCCAAACTCACTAAAATAGATGAGTTTAATATGAATTTAAAAAATCAAATAAAAGACCTATGGAAGGAATTGAGGTTGAATAGTTGAAGGATTAGAAAAGTGAAGGTTATTATGATATAGAACAGTAGTTCTCAAATGTTTTGGACCAAGTACCACCCCTGATCAAACCAAAGCATCCAAGTACCACCTACAAGTCATCTTCTCATAGGAACACCAGGAATCTATGGAATAGCAATATTGACCCAACTGATTATCATTTTTTGGCTGATAAATATGCCAACACGCAGAATGTATTGATACCACATCCCCAGTAATGCTCCTCAGGCCTAACAAGCACTGTTGGTCCACCTTAGGAAGCATCAGACACAGAAACGGTAACAACATCCTTCTTTCTGTTCACTCAGTCTCTGGTGCCGTGGGTCGGTGAAAGGGCGATGCGCGGATCCAGCGATCTCATCCTGTAACTCAGATAGCACAGTCAGTCATTAGTGGCACTTGATATGGTCCCTCCCAGCAGGATTGCAACGTTTGGCAGGGTATCTCTTCTTCACCTACACCCACTCGCCAGGTATCCGGTCGTGTCTCCCCTCTACTGGAGGTCCCCAATCGTCCAGCACCTGTTCACGAGCCCTGTGCACTGCTTCAATTAACAAACCTACAATACTGTAATAGAGAGTTAGTAAATTCAACAGTCCGTTAGCTAATCTTGGCCTCCAGGGAATTTCTTTGGCTGCCCGTGATGATCTCAAATGGGCTCGGTCTCACAGTTCCGTTTGCTCCAGCCCGCAAACTGCACAGGACCGCACGTAGAACATCTACCCACGGTGTTCCTTCGGTTGATATTTCCTAAGTTGGTCTTATAGACTGTGGGTGATGGGGGCAATGTAACTTCCACCTCACCCCAATGAGGCGATTACAACCTGGCACACCTTCCCAGTGTAGTATGCCCCTAGATCAGTATCCAAGGGGCAGGGCAGACTGTACCACGGGATCCTCTATGTCATACACCTGGGTAAACGCCAGCCCACACCCCATCATCATACAACCCCACATTCTTTACACATTTTTTCTAACCACTCTTAAACATCTATAAAAGGCCTCAACCTGAATTCTCCTCTCTGACAAACTCAGCTTTTCCCATATTTTTCTCCTTCTTTTCCGTCAACTTACACTTTTCCGATATATAAACAGACCCTTACACTACTTTCTCAGACCAGCAGTTAGCACAAATGTTCGGTCTCTTTAAGAGTTACTTTGTCATGTGAGGTAACAGCTCATACAGTAGGGGGATGCTTTCACTTTGGAAATCCTGTGCATTCCTGCACTCATTCAGCTAAGGCGTCTGTTACCTCCAGATCTAAATGCCTCTCAGGGTCTTTAGAGAGGACTTACACAGCACTGTTCACAGGCAAGGAACGAGACCTCAAAAACCCGCTTTCCTTGATCAGTAATTCACCATCCCCAGAACACCAGCATCACTGCTTTTGCCCCGGGGTGGACTTAAGCACTGAGCTCAATCAGGGCGATTCTCGGATCTCTGTGTCCTTTAAATCCTGCTACTTAGTGCTTTGCTCTTTCATTATGAGGGAAATGTAATTGTTAGTGTCGTGCCTGTGTATATGTTCACAAACAAGGAAAACACCAAAAACATACATATATCATCTTCTACTTCTCTCCTGTTCCCTTTAAAACAAAAAACCACGCCACACCAATCCATGCACCATCAAGACGTAGCTAATCTCAGGACCCCTGAGCGCAATTAAGGTCAAACCGGTCCTGGATTATACGTGCATTTAAAGCACCACTCCAGCTTCAGAACACCTGGGTACACAAGGCCCACACCGATCCTGAGCCTCAGAACTCCGGGTGCAATTAAGGCCCACACCAGTCCTGAATTACGTGCATTTAATGCACCACTCAGCTTCAGAAACCCGGGCGCAATTAAGGCCCACACTGATCCTGAGCCTCAGAACTCTGGGCGCAGTTAAGGCCCACACCAGTCCTGAACTTTGCGGTAAAGGTCCAAAACCCGTTCAAAAACTCCACGCGCAATTAAGGCATACACCAGTTTCGAATGCCTGTACACAATACCGTGAATCACCGCCTGCCAGACCAAATTCTGGGCTTAAAGCAAACCACCCATTACATGTGTCTTCCCCGGGCCAGAGGAATTCAGGAACTCACGTTAACTTCGTCATCTCGGGCGATTCTCGCAGGGAGCAGAGATTTCCCAATCGGTCAGACGAGAGAGTCTGGACTTTTTTTTAAAACCTCTTAGCAATGTGAGCGCTGACCGTCTCTCCTGCCGATGGGAAGTTCTGCACCTTCTGGAGCATCTGCCGACTACGCCAAAATTGTTGTAACAGAAAGAATAAGGTTCTGGATCCCGAGATGAAGTTAAACAGATGAATTTATTGCATCCAAGGAACAATAAAGCCGAACTTTTGTTTCCTGCAAGGAACAACAAAACCGAAGTATTGTTCAAAGTGCCGGTACAAACAGTCCTTCCTTGCTGCTCTGATTCGTCATTCGTTATTAAAGTAAAGGGGGGAGGTCACGTGTTTGACCAGTTTACAGCTTTTTGGCCAAATGGTCAGGGATTAGTCTCCAGGGGTTCCGTAGTTCTCCTAGCTCGCATCTGGAATCCTTATCAGTTAACCCCCTTCCTGCCATAAACTCCAGCCTTAGAAGTCTAATCTTCATGCAGAAAGAACTTAAAATTAACCCCGTCTTCACATCTTACTTCAGAGCGAAACACAGACGCTCGGTGTATTTTTCTCAAATTAATCTAGAACAGTTCTTAAATATTTTTCTATTATCTATCACGCTTTCCTGTTCTCACAAAATTGCCAGTGTCGTAGTACGCATTTCTATGCTTTCGCATTGTTCCAAAATCACACACATTCTCCTAACTCCCTATTTGCTGGAGATAACTTTTTTTAAAAACAATTGTCCTCTTTCGTTCGTAGCACGCATTCCTATACAGTGGTGTAGAATTACATAGTAGCACTTGTGTCCATTCAAGCATTAGTGTGCGCTGTATCGTAGTACCTAGGCTGCGTATTCGACACAAACTAATTTTATTAAAACAGAAAATATGAAAACCCATCACAATTTTTCAGCACACACAACAAAGATCCAGGGTCATATGGCATACCGTCTGGCGGCACTCCGCGTACCACAACTGGTACGCGTACCACAGTTTGAGAAACACTGATATAGAACACCTAAGCAAATATTAATTTGCAGTGAAAGGCATGATAGTAACATAATTACATGATATGGAACATATTTTATGCCATCACTTCCTACAATTGAACCCAAGTAAAAGGAAAATGTCAAGTAATTATTCCATTATAAAATACACAAATAAAGGCAGCTTGGTGTGTTCCTGTGGCTTCTATTCTGTAAAACAGGAAGTAGACATCAACAGCTCTTTCACGTCCTCTGGTCCTTGCTTCCAATATTTAGTTTCTTCCTTTGGAAGCCTCAAACAAAGACTTTTCAAATTGTGTCTGCCAGGGTCCTAGATGATGAATTCAAATCTGACATTTAAATATCCAGGCTTCAGAATTTTTTTTTTGCTTTCTTCACGAGATCTTGAAAAATACTCTCTACAAGTTAAAACTCACAGCTTCTCACTTCAAACGGCATTTGGACACCAGTAGCCAACAGAACTGCTGTTCTACAAGTGTCTAGAACTCTGCTGGAAGAATGCAACACTATTCTTCCCTGAGAAATCCCACGTGTGGTGTGTCGTTGATTGTGGTGGAAAACCCTGTCTCGGGCATCCAGAATTCCCCATAAGTGTTCGATTATTTTGAGATCTGGACTGGCCATGGTATGGTATGGTTAAACTATTAAATTGGGGCATTGTCATCCTGGAAGATGTTACTCCGTAGGATAGAAATACTTCACCACAGGATGAATGTGATCACTCAGAAAGGCTTTGTATTTATTGGCATTTAATTTGCCAAGAGGTTGAGTGGCCATAAAATATGCCAAGAAAATTCACTCCACACCAAACAGGAGAGCCACCAGAACCCATCTCCCTGGGAAATAGGCACTTCAGCCTGTTGGCTTTCTTTTGGTGTGTGCCACAGTTTTACTCATCTGCTTGTTGAGAACAGGATGAAGGATGACTTTTTTCACTGCTTAGTGTTCTTTGCACTTCTTTACTTGCCAAACTGAATTTATAGGTGTAATAGGATGTTTAAATTATATACTGCAAACTAACCATATTATCCCCCTCTGTTTAGTTGTTAACTGACTATACTTGATGAAACTGCCTGCTCACTCCTTAGAACAGTGGTTCTCAACCTTTTATTCAACTGGGCTGCAATCATGGCTAAAAGCAAGTCTCGCAGGGCCGCATATATTAATTACTACTAGGCCTACTGTAGCGGCGAGGCTTATTAATAAGAAAGAATTAAGTGTTCTGAGCTTTCCCAAATTAGGCCCCATCTCTCTGTTCATCTCTGTGGTGCAGCCACAGAGAAACTATTCATGCAGGCTGATTTAAGGTTCCTTTGATAAGGTTTCCTAGGACAGCTCCCAAAGGGGGATGCACTTAGCTAAGCCTGGCTATCATGATCAATGGTCATCCATTGGCGCCTATCTGTCTAGGGAGTGCCAGAGGGACATCTGGACTGCATTCCTAAGTGTCAGGAGTAAGTGACTCATATCTCACCTTGATCAACCAATCAGGGACTGGTAGGGCCGAGTAACCCACATGGGACTCTGATGCCCATGGAACTTTCAGCCAATCAACGAGCTGAAGTTCCTCCAGGTAAAAACAGGCAACACAGAGAGATTCAGTGGGATTCAGTGGATTCAGTGGAGAATTCTGTGGACTTTTCTAAAGGGAATTCAAAGGAGAATTTTAGGGCAGGATGGCCCAGGAGCAGAAGGCTCCCAAGGGCAGGACATTCTCGCAGCGCACCTCCTGACCATCCTGAGACTCAGCCCGGACAACCACGGAACGGCCAGTGTGTCCGAGTGCCAGAACTTTCCTTTGTTCTAAGAGTCTAGAGCGGAGGTTGCCAGAGAGTAACCAGAGGATCCACCCGAGGTTAGCACCAGCAGCAAGCCTCGTGAACAGGTCGGAACTGTGGACAGCTGAATCACTATTCAGAACTAGCTCTTCATCAGGAACGAACCGGTCCTCTTCCTGACTTGCTCGGACCCACAGTCATCTTTTCTCCTGTGCACAAACTTTGCTAACTAGCCGGTCAGTGAGCATCAGCAGCGCACCGTCGCAAGCCGCACAGCACAGCCTGGCACCGAGCCAGAGAGCGCGGATTGGACAGCAACAAGCCTGCAACTGTTTCTTTGTGCCCGCAGGAGATCTGAATCCCCAGAGATTGGATGAGTATTCAACTTCACTGCATTACTGCTCGAGAATTCAATTGTTATCCCAACCAGTTGATATCAATTTAATTCCTAAGAGTTATGTACTTGTTTTGAGTATCTAATGTAGAAGTTATAACCAAGTGCATTTACGAAACGGTCTTAATGAATGATATACTGAACGTATGTCCTCTTGATATATGTAACTCTTTGTAACTGACTGAATATATACCTTTTGTATTCTGATAACCCTCTCGATAAGATCTGTTAGGTTTATATGCATATTCTATGTATTAATAAATGTATCCTCGTGTATTAGTACCTGTGTTTGTGCGTTGTTTGAGTTATGTCACATGGTTGGATCTAAAGCCATCAAAAGAATCAACTTTGTGATTTACTGCTACAATTAATAATTGTACCAGTAAATGCCCAAACCCTACAGAACTGGTGCCTTCAGAGAGCACACTACATTACATTTTGGCTATGGCAACATTACACTACCTTAGATAGATAGATACTTTATTGATCCCGTGAGGGAAATTGCAGTGCAACAGCAGCTTAACACACACAACACAGCCACAGTGTAACGAATTATATAATAATAGTACAATACATACAATACAATACAAGAGTTACTCACAGTCCGGACGCACAAGAACAAACTAGAACAGAACAGTACACAGAAAATCGTATCACACTCATATCACACATATGAATATAAATATAGATGTAACTATAGATATAAATATAAATGTATTGCACAGGTCCCTGGCATATATTGCACAGAAAGTGGTTGTAAACGGGAAAAAGAAAAAAGAAAAAGAAAGAGAACAGATGTAGCAGTAGATGTGTAG